>NC_140007.1:14937253-15198870 GCF_964263955.1 Coregonus lavaretus
CCATGTTTTCAACTTACATATTTGACACATGTTAATGTTCATTTATACAGTAATTATTAATCAACATGTCCTCACCTGGGATTTGAACTCACAATCTCTTGTTCACGGCATACCGATCTTCCTGCTACGCCACCATGTCTGTGTCGATGACTGAAGTTGAAAACATGTGTTTGTAACCAGTTGCACAGGCCTTTCTTTAGTTAAGATGACCAAATAATAGTTGAATAAATATATGAGATAAGTTGAGCAAACCTGTTAAGTTCAGGTAACACTTTAACCGAAATGTTGAGTAAACTAAAAAAGTCTGTGGAACCAGTTACTTAATAATAATAATTAGTTGAAAAAACTATCAAACATTTACAGTGTAGCATTTATACTATTTAATGCTATTTACTGTAAATGCTTTTACATTTCATTAGATTCATGCGAGCATTGCACCATAGGTTCATGTTGAACCAGGTGAGATGACCAGCTAGGCCATGTATCCATGACATGCAGCAGCACATCGTTGATTGATTTGAAAACAAATCCTACCAGTATATATTCATACGACTGTGGAAAAACCTATCAAAACCCATTGAGGAAATGAGGGAAGGGAATATCTTGTTAATATGACACCCAACTGTTTCCTGAATGATCTGTGGCTGGTTATCACCCTGTCGGCCACGCGGAGGGCAACGTATCAAAGAGAGCGGTGTGTTGTGGGAGGACAGCTGTCTATTTGTTTGGGACGAGAGTTAATGATTATCTCTGGGGGCCTCTGCTCTGCTCTTTGCTGCTCTGCTGTCTGTCAGCCGTGTGCTGCCTGACGCGCTGGGCCCTGTGCTGCAATCTGCCTGCCCTCGCATGCCTTTTGCCTACAGACGATGCAAATGGTGGCCGTGCTAGCTGGCGGTTTGCCTTGGGACTCCCAGGTGATGGCGTCACACAGAACAGGGTTTTAATAGAGCAATTTGTTTTCACCAAAACGCCGCCCGACCTTATCCCCATCTCCTCTTCTCCTGCCGGCACAATGGAGCTATGAATTGGCTGAACTGCGCAGGGATTTCATTGATTTGGCATTAATAGAGCTGTCTGTAATGGAACGCAAATAAGAGCGAATTAGAGGATTTTGGGGGGAGGGGTTGCATGTGTGTGTGTTTGTGTGTGTGGGAGAGCGAAAGAGTTTGGAAAACATAATGCAGCAGTTGAATGCATGGCTTAGCCAAACGAGACATTGTTAGCATAATTAGCGTGCCATTTAATACAGTTTAAAAATTGTTCGTAATGCAATACAATTAGCAATGCGATACAAATTACCTTAATCAAAATACAGTCAACTGCTTATTATTGTAACAAAAACATTGGACAGAAACACTGTCTAATCACTCGCAGTGTGTATTTGTGCATTAATCTGTTTTAGGAGTTAAATCATCCACTGCGTAGATGTGAGCAAGACTGAACAGTATTAGTGATAACTTGAGATACAAATTGAGGCGAGTTTAGCCTAGCTTAGCCTAGCTTATGGAGAGGCAACAGCTCTGAGCCTAGCCTAGCCTATGGAGAGGCAACAGCCCCAAGCCTAGCGTAGCCTAGCTTATGGCGAGGCAACAGCCCCGAGCCTAGCGTAGCCTAGCGTATGGCTGTATAGAGCTCCACCAGCGGGGTAGAGGCCCTAGTGAATGGACAGACTAAAGGAGTTGAGTAGTCAACACTCTTCCTCTGTGTATTCTTTTCTCACAAAGCAATGTTCTGTCTGTCGGGGGAGTGGAACTAGGTGGGGTTGGGGGGTTGGGGGAGGCGGCTCCTCGGGAGACCGTACAGAGTCCAGGCCAATGGTAATGGACTTCAGATACAAACTTTACAAACTCTCTCTCTCTGACCACCCTGCCCCCTCTCCCCCCAGCCCCTCAACCCACTCTCCTGTCGCCTACAGCCCCCACCCTTCACCCCCCCCCCCCATTCCTCCTCATCTCCCTTTCAACAAGAGCAGTTTGTCAGGGTCAGAAAGCAATTTAAAAACCAGATTATGAGAAGAGGCGGGAGAGAGAGAGAGAGAGAGGAGAGAGAGAGAGAGATGAGAGAGAGAGAGAGAGAGAGAGAGAGAGAGAGAGAGAGAGAGAGAGAGAGAGAGAGAGAGAGCGAGAGAGAGAGAGAGAGAGAGAGAGGAGGAGAGATAGAGAGAGATGTCAGCCATCAAAGCCGGGAAAAAGAAGACCAGGTGGTTGTGGGAATCCGGCCTTCTTTCTCTCTCCTCTTCAGGACTCTCTGGGTTCTGTGTGGTAATTAGCAGGCAAGCAATGCAGCGGGGCCGGGACCCGGGACCCGACCGAGGTTCAGGATAGCCCATCAGAGAGAGGACAATTTGCACTTCTACGGGAGCCGCCAGCAAGGGCACAAAGAGGAGTAAAGGGGGAAACTATGGCATCTTTTATCGGGCCGGACAAAGACGCCCGCATCTTTTCAAAGAGCTCCGGAGATTCTCCCCGTGTTCCAGCAGGAGGAGGAGGAAGAAAGGGCGAAAAAACAAGAGAAAAAAAGCGAGAAAAGAATCCCATAAGTCGACGTCAGAGAGAGAGAGAGAGAGAGAGAGAGAGAGAGAGAGAGAGAGAGAGAGAGAGAGAGAGGAGAGAGAGAGAGAGAGAGAGAGAGAGAGACAAAAGAAGGAGAGAGAGGATGCCAACGTGTGGCATGAAATGGGATCAGAAGGGTGAAGGGACATACCCTGACCCACTGAGTCCACCGAGACGTCAGGAATCTACTTACCGCCCCTCCCACCACACAGTCACACACACCTTCTCGAGTGAACTGCTCAGGGTGTCTGATAAGGTGCAGTCACAGCAACAGAAAGTTTCAAAGGAGTCAAAGTCGGCATGGGGTGTACAGAGTGTATACTTCCTGTTAATAAAAAGAACATGGTGTCTAGGCACATTTCTCAATTGCAAAAACGATAACACACTGAGCATCTCTCCTGACAACATCCAACACCTTGCGAACTGAATGAGTCTCAAGTTTACAAACCGTTAAAATGAGTTGGCCTAATGCAATGCATTACTGTTACATTGACCCTCCCTCCCTCTCCCAGCCCATGCTCAACTCTGTTGAGAAACTGAGCCAGAGTGGAACCAAAATGGCCACCGAGTACCTTTGACATTATCACCCAATCTAAAGAGGTTTGACCTCCCACGTCCCAGGAAAGTGGAGGTTATTGTCATTACTTTTACCTATTACACCACCCCCAAGATTTCTTAGTGAATGCACTGGCTTTGAGTATGCCTACCCCCCCGATCCCTCACTCCCTCTCCGTTGAGGGGGTCAAGGTGAAATTGGTCATGTGACAACCCTTTCCAGGCCTATATGAGGCTTAGAACCCAGTCTTTCTCCTCTCTCTCTCTCTCTCTCTCTCTCTCTCTCTCTTCCTCTCTCTCTCTCTTCCTCACTCTCCTCTCTCTGCTGGGGACACAAAATGCCATTTGTTGTCCGTCACTCAGTAGCCCCGGCTTTCGCCCCGGCCTCGCGCTGAAAGCTCCATTCACACATCCTCTCACCCAGGGATGTTTTTGCAATTCAATATTTTCACACGCAGCCAGCCTCATCGTTACTTTGGAACCGGACACTGGGCAGGATGAGGCTGGGGGGCTCCGAAGCAGCACAGAGGAATCACAGTGTCGGGGGTGGGAGAGAGGACGGGCACGGGGGGAGATCGAGGGGCTAATGGCTCATCTTGAAATGTTTTAGTGAACACCCAACACCCTGTGTGCAGACACACACCACCACTCTACACATCGTTTCACAAACAATCTGACTCCAGGTTAATGATGAAAGTGGGGGAGGAAAAAGGGAGGCAGTGTTTTAACACAAAATCAAATCACATTAATTGGTTGCGTACACATATTTTGCTGATGTTATTGCAGGTGCAACGAAATGCTTATGTTTCTAGTGCAACAGTGCAGTAATACCTAACAATACACAACAATACACACAATCTAAAACATATCAGAAAAAGCAAGTCAGAGTCCGGAATAGAAATATACAGTGTACAAAACATTAGGAACACCTTTCTAATATTGAGTTGCACCCCTTTTGCCCTTAAAACAGCCTGAATTCGTCGGGGCATGAACTCTACAAGGTGTCGAAAACGTTCACGTGATGCTTCCCACAGTTGTCAAGTGGTGGGATGTCCTTTGGATGGCGAACCATTCTTGATACACACGGAAAACTGTTGAGCATGAAAAACCAGCAGCTTTGCAGTTCTTCACACACTCAAACCGGTGCACCTGGCACCTACTACCCGTTCAAAGGCACTTAAATATTTTGTCTTGCCCATTCACCCTCTGAAGGGCACACATACACAATCCATGTCTCAATTGTCTAAGGATTAAAAGTCCTTCTTTAATCGGTCTCCTCCCCTTCATCAATACTGATGGAAGTGGATTTAACAGGTGACATCAATAAGGGATCATAGCTTTCACCTGGATTCACCTGGTCAGTCTATGTAATGTTACTAACCAATGTGTATGTATATAATGGTGTGTATAGACAGTATGGACAGTATATTAATTGGAAAGGTGTGTATAGAGTAGTTATATAGGATGAGCCTTGACTACAATACAATAAATTCATATAAAGGGGGTAAAACAATATGTAACATTATTAAAGTGACCAGTATTCAATGACTATGTAGATAGGGCAGCAGCTTCTAAGGTGCAGAGTACCGGGTGGTAGCTGGCTCGTAACAGTGACTAAGGTTCAGGGCAGGGTACTGGGCGGACGACGGCTAGTGTTGACTATTTAACAGTCTGATGGCCTAGAGATAGAAGCTGTTTTTCAGTCTCTCAGTCTCAGCTTTGTGCACCTGCACTATCCTCCGCCTTCTAGATGGTAGCGGGGTGAACAGGCCATGGCTCGGGTGGCTGAGGTCCTTGATGAATGCACATTATTGCCTGGACATAAAGTCTTTCACAATAATAATAATAATAATAATAATAATCGTATGAATTACTTGTAGAACATGAGAATATATTCAGTTTCTCTGCAGGTCTTTTTTGGGGGATATGATGTCAGTGTGTGTCTATCTAAAGCTGCTTGGCATTGTCCAGAGGATCTGAAAGAGTCCATATCAAACCAAAGACTTGGATAACAACTCAAAATTGCAATAACAGAGGGATCTGCAAACAATCATTCTAGGGTGTAAAATTTTTAAAATGTATGTGTAATCACACAAACTGCAAACAGGTAGACATAACAGTTACCACGTAAATACGGCCGTGTGGTCACCCTCCCTTCACATTCTCACTGTCAATCGTGAATGACAATTCTTCAAGTTTTACCAGTGAAATGTCCATGCAGCATCTGCATGCCAACCATTTGATCTCAATCAGTTACATGGGAATATGCATTTAGAGCTTCTTAGTTATGTACAGTGTTTTGAATTATGTAGGCTACAGTGAGCGGATTTTAGAGCAGAGGTGTTAACAAACTGTAGCATAACTGTGTTTTGTTTCAAATAAAAGCACCATATTTTGCCTAGTAGCACGCGCTGTTGAGCAGTGTGGCTGCATGAGAAAAATGCGACCATTCGCAGCAAGCATCCTAAAAATCTCATAAGAAATGAGGTGGTGTTTGTCTTACAGTAAAGTTATACTATGCTATTATATTCGGTTCTCTAGAATACTGTTATCATTATGTGATCTTGCAGACATTGATTCAGCTTTCATCTAACTTTATTTAACAAGCAACATTCGCCAGAGTAGCTTGTTCTCTACGAGTAGAGCAGAGACTGTGCATAAAGTAGAGATCCCGCATATGGAAGAAGCTTCGTGACCTTTATCCCCGAAAAGAAAGGTCCAGAAAGTCAAATCCGCTGCCACTCTGTGTAAATACATAGGTAAATACCACACATTTTTGGTTGTGTGCAATAAATCTGTATCTGAAGGTGGACAAAGCCACATCAAAACCACATCAAGCACACAGCTTTAGAAATAAGAGTAGGATCCTCCAAAAGTGAGGAGAAGTTAAGACCAATAAAGTAAAGATTTGTTTGTCATGCCGGCGTCTAAAGTGGCACTGGAGGAAAATGGAGGTAGTCGGTTTGAGGTTTTATATATTTTCCAGCGAGCCGACTGCAGTTAATGAAATTAAACAAACCAATAGTGCCCTCTCGCTTGGGAGTCTCCATAATCAACACACCACCACCCGTATCATTTTTTAAATGAAAATAAATAGCCAGCCAGCCAGATGGGCTAATTGTGTTGCAAACAGGGGGGTGAAAGAGAAACATGCCATTGATATAATGAAGGCAATTTTCAGGGACAGACAGGAGTGGTTGAAGAGGCAGTAAAAGAAGTGGACCTTTCTTCTGAATGGGGACCGATGCCCCCTCTCCTCTGCCCCTCCCCCCCAGCTCATCATTCACCCACCAGAAAGTTAAGTATGAAACAAATAGAGGTGCTGCCTGCTTCTGGCCTGGTGAAGTCTGCCTGTTGACCAAACGCCAATGGATAATAATAATGCCACCTCAATTACTGATGGAATCTCCACAACCACATTCCCCCCTCCTTTCCCGTCCGACAGCAAATTTGTCAAAAGCCCAATGATCGTCTGACAGCGTAATCGTCCGGACTGTCCTCACAAACATGAAAGGGGGGCTTTATCGTGGCAAATCAAAGAACCTGATCTCAGAGAAGAAGGGAAAAGAACTAGGGAAGAGAAGAGAGGGGGAAAAAAGAGTCCCGGTTTGGCCCGAGCCCCTGAGACGTCCCATCCTAATCCACTCCTAATGAGACACTACATGCCCATCTTTGTGCTAATGACAACACAGAGGGAGGGAGGAAGGGAGGGAGAGAGGGTGGGGATATAAACACACAGGGGAGACCAGAGGGAGCCAACGCTTTGAAAGTGCCGTCCAATGGGGGGGGGGGGGGGGGGTGACTTTAAAGCAGTGCCGCGTTAAACGCATCTCCAAGACAGAGGGACTCTGGGGAGGAGAGTCATTTTTTCTCCTTATCTTTGTCTCTACAGGATGAAGGGAATATCAGGGTCTGGGGCACCAGTTTCTATCCGTAGACATACTCTTCTTATAGGGAAAGCAAAGAAGCAAATGGGGAGTGAAAAAGCCTAAAATATTCAACCTGAGCCCAAGTTGTGTGTTGAGTGTTTTCTGTTCATATTTGTGACGGAGGGAGTCTCTGCTGCAGGAGGACAGAGCTCTGTGCCATTTGATTCTGGCAGGGTTGAGTCGGGCCGTAAGATAGAGAAAGAAAGAATGTGTGTGAGAGAGAGAGAGAGAGAGAGAGAGAGAGAGAGAGAGAGAGAGAGAGAGAGAGAGAGAGAGAGAGAGAGAGAGAGAGAGAGAGAGAGAGAGAGAGAGAGAGAGAGAGAGAGAGAGAGCGCAGGAGAAGGCTAAGACCAAACAACCCAGGATTAGGTCCAGATAAGACTAGTCACAATGGAGAGCAATCCCCAGGATATTACGATTTCTCCGAATCATATGAGTGCAGCTCAAATGCCTTAATTACCCAGTCAACATCCCCTCTGTTTTGCAAACAACAAAACACTGTCAAACAGCTGGGTTGTAATCACACCTATAGGCAGGGTTGGAGAGAAGCATTCTGGTTGAATTCCAGTAAAGAAACGAGAAGGAAGCAGTTTTTTTTTACAGACAGGGTTGTGTTCATTAGGCACCAAATGGGAAAGATGGGGGGGGGGGGGGGGGGGGGTGGACTACTTGGATTTGTCCAACAAGAAATGCTCATGTTCTGTCGCAAAGTATTTTAAAACCTTGTCTGTTGTGTGCCGTAATGAACAAGACCCAGGCCCTTTCTTAGTCTTTTTGGTTGTCTAGGTGATAAGTTTGATTGACATAGCACAGCACCGACTGGAATATGATACTCAGGCCGGGTCACACAGAAATGCCTTTAACTGGTGTAATGGCTTTTTCTTTTGCCCCCTTGTGAATGCATACCACTCTGCAGTATGCCTCCTGTCTATTTATATCACATCTCATCTTCGGCTAAAAATGAACAGGTCGGCACATCGGCACATCAGGGGGGACGGCTTGCTTGAAGAGAAAACATACAGAGATATCTTTAACTCTCTCAGGCATGCAAGTCAAACTGCCAAAACATTGGGAGATTGCGCCGCTTTACAAATATGGTGAATGAAGTCACATAGTAGTGAGGGGTGGTGGGCTGAGGAGATATTTTCCATGTGGATCTGCTGGGGCCCAGGTTGGACGGAGCCACGGAGGGTTCCGACTGAGACCTCTGTCACACTGCGTTGACGTTGTCAACAAGTTATATATACTGGGTTGTGTTCATTATGCACCAAATAGGAAGACAATGAGCTGAAACAGGGAGGGACTACCTGGACTTGTCCAATAAGAAACACTCGTTGCAAAACATTTTTAAATGTTGTGTGCTCTAATGAACCCGACCCTGTATATATGGCCAGCAGCGCTGTGCCGAGTCCACGTTGGATTATAAAGAGTGTGACATTATGAGGCAGACCTGCAGGCAAGGTCAGGGCTTAGAGTACTGACTGGACTGAACTGCTCAAAAACTAGAGCAGGCTTCAGAGACAGAAGGCTGCATCAGGTGTGCCTCACACACACACACACACACACTTTCGACAGCGCCAACTCCCGCTGGCTGGGCGGCATTTACACTCAACCTTTCCACTTTGTCAAAGATTGGGGGTGACATGGCATGCTGGTCAGAATAATGTGTCCAGTAAAATGTTTGTGTGAGAGAGAGTGTGCGAGAACGAGTGAGTGAGTGAGTGAGTGAGTGAGTGAGTGAGTGAGTGAGTGAGTGAGTGAGTGAGTGGGTGAATGAGTGAGTGAGTGAGTGGGTGAATGAGTGAGTGACACACGCCACAGAGCTTCTTCTAAAAACATATAGATATTTATGAACAAACCCCAGTAAAATTCATCCAGACCACTAGTGAATGCGTGAGTGCCAAGTCCTATGGTCTCTTCATCTTACAGAGACAGACCCAGCAGCATAGGAGAGTCACCATGATTTCAGCATCAAACCTCCACTCAAACAAGTGACAACCAGGCAAAGAGGGCTGGTAGGCAAATGTGCTAAAGGCGACCATCTTTTCAAACTGCAGCCATGTCTGTTTAGTTCTATACTATTCATGCTGCAAGTTATTCTGTCCATCAAAAAACCTAATCTTTCCTGTACCTGAGCTGAGTCTTGCATCAGCCATTTTATGCGTGTAAGCCCGGGGTCTTGTATGGGGCCTAAGCGTTTTGCCAGAAATTCAACATAGCGCCCATTGTTGTTTTACAGTGTTATGGGGCTGGTTTTATTAACTCTGTCAAAACATCAGCGGCTGTACTACAACATGACATGGGTTCATGATACTACAGTCCATCTAATAGGCTACAATGAGGCTATGGGAGCAACCAGACAATATGTTTTCCCTACATTAGCGACGATTCAATGTGACGCGAGCGAGAGAGAAAGAGAGAGAGCGAGCGAGATGGGCATTCGAAAGTTTTCCTTTCACTTAAAATGCGTTTCAGTGAATACATAATTGGATGGTGTGCGCTCAAACCACTAAATGAAAGGCTACCTCTCATGTCTATGATATAATGCTCATCTTTGGAAAAACGGGGCTGCTGATAGTCAACATATTTACATAATGGTGATTCTCATGTGACCTTTCATTAGCCACTGCGTTTGGTTCATTCTATATGACAATGTTTCGTCGCACAACATGTTTTATTTGAAATTACGCTATTGATGATATTATTTAATGTTTTGATAATTAATTGATCATTCCTAACCGATACATTGTTGGCCTGCATTCCAAACGTTTCTGGATACAAGCCATTTAATAGCCTTCAAAATATGAGTATGTCTAATTGATAAGCATCCCTTTTGCTGACCTCTGACTTATGTCGGTTGCATGAGGTAGTGCGCGCGCGTGTCCCTTCAAAGCATGCCCTTCACCTGTGAAACCTCAAATGTTGACGTGTTTACATTAAATTATAATTTCAGATCAGTGGATGAATTGAATGAAACATTTACTTTTAGCATTACCGAATCTGCGGCCCAATTTAACATAATATACAAGCAGACCGCATTTACACAGAAAATAGCCAAGTCAAATTATCATACGATTTTACAATAGGTCTATGACTAATTTTTATCATCTACAATGTTTGTTCGGTTTTAGACACGAGGTAGGCTTGCTGTAGTAGCCTACCGGAGAAGTCACCTGTAATGTCCAACAATTGAATACTGCAACGACGGCATGTTGTCAGCACACAGCTATTGTTTCAGACCAAATTTCTAACATTTGAACCATAGGATAGGCCTTAAAAAAAAAAAAATCGACCTATTGTCTAAGGAACTTTTTTTTCTTTTTACATAAGCAACATATCCCAGTGGAGGTCAATCTAGGAGGTAGCCTGTGCCATTCTACAAAAAATTGAATTAACTGTATACCAATAAACTTCTACAGGTCCTGTATACGTTCTCCTGCCTCATATAACAAGAGCAAGCAAAAAGACAGTTTAAAATATTGCAAGAGTAATATGACATTGATTGTATTGTAATAGGCCTAATGTGGGCTAATAGCGTATAGTTGCATAATGTATAGGCCTACAGGTAAAATAATAATAATAACAATAAAACATTAATATTTATTATAATTATAATAGTTATAATAAATATGCCTAATAATAATAAATTGTGCAATTTCGAAAGTTGAAAATAGGCCTATAATTTAGGCTAAATAAGATAAACAAACTAAAAAAAACAATCATCTAAATTACAGGTCACCTGGCTATGATAACATGTAACATGTAAATGTAAACACGTAAAAGTGTTTGCAAATATCACAACATATCCAAATATACATGGCGGGAAATACGGAGCCGTCACAGTATTTATTGATCAATGCGAGCTTATCCATTTCGACACCGCTCAGGGAGGCGATTCTGAGTGCCGAATCCCTGTGGATTTGAGAATTCTGGACCGGGCAAGTCTGTATAAATCTCCTTAAGTCCTTAAACCACGTCAGGTCCTTTTCGATTTAATCAGGCCTATGACAACTCTGTCGAATTCAAAAGGTGCCACCGCCGCTGAGTACAAAACGGAATATTAGGCTAATACTGTACTTCCATTAGGCCCATAACAGTTTTTGTGGGGGGAAATGTAACAAGTGTAGCCTGCTATAAGCCTATTCTACATAACAGGTACAGTGTGACAATTATCCCACGGTGTGTATAGCCTCTGTAACTGCACAAGTATAGGCGTAAGGTGTTGTCAACTCGGACCCTTAATATCACAAGGCCATATTAATTTGATGATAATATGTCTTAGTTTCTAATGTGCTACACTACAACAAGGCGAGCAGAGTTGGGCTCGCTATAAGGTCTCAAAGCTTAGCAAGACGTGAATAATTATTGTCGAGTGAGAGGTCTACTCAAAGCCATGCAGGCATTTATTTTAATTAGCACTTGGATCAAGAGGCAATCAACGGTACTTAGAGATCAAGGTCTATTTCAATTACTGAGAAAAATACATTCCTGAATTGATAACTATTCTCAACGAGTGCTAGGCCTACTTTCTCTTTGCAAAGACTTGACAAATGTCCGCGCGTGACCGACAATTATCAGCATACTACTAATAACTTGGACCAAACATAGAAGCACGATTACAGGAAACCCTGCTTACAATGTAATTGTTTATTTCTGGTTCCAAACATAATATGTAACTGTTGAAATGTTTACATGTTTTGTCCTTAATCACACAAATGATGGATCATAATGCATAGAAAATGGAGGAGGTATACAACCAATGTATTAGGCTACTCGTTTACAGCATGGTCATTTCACAACGTTAACATAATTGTTTGTTAAATAATTCCCACTGTGAAATAGAAACAACCTGATATTCTTTGGAAATGTAACGTGCATTAAATCTGAATATGTTGATTTTGGATTAACAAAGGCCATAAACAACGTTTTTCAGAAGCTATGCTGAAGTTAAAATGAAGTTAAAATCAACTATTTCCTAAATCATTGTAAATATCGATAGATAAGATTTTATGCGGTCGGATTCGTTAATACTGACGGATTAAATGCATTATACATTTCACTGAACCGTCACTAGGTTTACTGCATTAATCTGCTCGTAGTTCTGCATCAGCAATGACCAACTGCTACATGTCCATAATCGAAACTCACCTTGAAATATTAGATAACACTCATAACAAAAAATAAATCTGCGTTGGTGTTTTAAAATAGGCTTATTGGTTTAACTTTTTTATGCAGAAAACTAATAACAAGTAAATTGATTCTGTGCATTTACAGAAAAAGCTAAGTCTATTCATGCATGCGTAATAAACAAAACAAAGTTGGAAAGACAGCAGAAACCAAGCTATAGAAACATCCTTCTTTCTACACAAACATATGCATGATGTTCACAAAAGTGAAAATGATTTGTCCGTGTGACGAGAGCAACAGTCCGCAAAGTAGCAGGGCCATTTCTTGCACAACAAGCATTAGGCCTATTGATTGCCATTCCCCGAAGGAGGAACAAAACACAATAGTAGTTCAACGGCCAGAGGGAAAAAACTGACTTCATGGATGAAATTTCTTCTAGGTAAAACGGACTTGGATAAAATGCTGTACAAAAACAGCGATTTCTTTCAAATTTCACATCTTAACGTCTCCCACTTGTCGTGAATGAAGCTTGTGCGCACAACTCGGTCTCTATACTGTGCTCCCTCTGTAGCCATGAGCAGTGCTAGAGCGCCCACTATTTCAAAAACCAGGAATATTATTTCACAAGACTTGGAAGAACTTAATAAAAAAGTTACTATCCCTTTCGACAACTTTTTGTTAACTTTCGGGTAACGATTCTTCGACGTTTCTAACCTCCGAGAACAGAAAACAAAACTACTCCGCGGCGCAGTTTGTACGGCAATGTTTTTTCTCTCCCATATCTTTTATACAAAACCACCAGCAGTGTTTCTCAGCATATATGAAAGTTCTGACGTTGTGAACAAGCGAACCCAAGGCTGCAACAGCGAAAAGGCTGGACACACGGACTAGGGTGTTTTATCGTTACTATTCACATGAAGAGCGAAATTATCTACGAGGACAAAGACGCGTCCCACTAAGGAACTGATAAATGACAAGGACACATTGGTGACCGGCAAGAGAGTTCGAGCCGCCGACCGAAAGCGTAAGAAGGGAAAAAGACCTACTTTTGGCCAGTTTTCTCGCCCTCGCCTTGGATCTCATCTTGTCGGCTTGTAGATTCCTCTCGTCCTCCGTGAGCCCAGAAGCAGCAACAACACTATCTTCATCTCACAAGCATTGTCAGTTTGGACACCTTCGCACATGCGCACAGGCCATTCAATCTGACACCCTCATCAGGGCCAAAAAACTTTGCAATGTATTCATCATCACTTTTTGTCCTATCGTCTCCCCTTTAGATCACTTATCTCTTCCCCTCCTCCCTCTCAGCACCATCTCGGACCCCCCTCCCTCTCCCCCTACCACCTCCATTGCCACCACCACCTTCTTGACTACCCCTTTAAGAGCAATAACTTATTTTTCGCAAACCTGTGGGATCCGGACTAGCAATGGACACAGCATGGTATGTGATTGGGTCAAGGTCGCATCCCTCAACTGCAAGGTGATTGTTATCAAATATCACAATTGATCATTCAAAATTATTACATAAAACATCGAATTTGAGGTAAAGTTTTTAAAAAAAAGATTAGCCAACTATTGTTAATATAGGCTATTATTAGCCTACTTATTATAAGATTATTATGATTATTATGAATATTCTGGCTTTAATGTTACCATTGTTCTTCTCATTATTATTTTTATAACCTAATGATGAATTACGAGAAAGATATGCCCCGATTTTAACATTCTATATTCTATTACAGATAGGCCAAACTCAGAAGATGATTATTTACAATTGATGCAATGGATGTCTCATCTGGCATTGTGTTCAAATGTAGGCTAATCAAATTCCAACTTCTTCTAGGGGTTATTATTGACTTCACTTATTCAGATGCATAAATTGGAGTTGCACTTACGATAGCTCTCGGTATGAAAACATAACGTTGCACATACATGCTTTGCCTGCGAGCAAGCCACACGAATCGGCAGCTGTTGACGCATGCAGCAGCCTACTCTCAACGGACGAGACGAAGAGTAGGCTACAGAAACGGGCTAGTTTCCATGAATTGTATTTCTATAGTAAGCATGTATAAGTAAGTCAAGGTTTTTCAAATTGAAAATATGCCTTATTTCTGCACCCCTATCATCTCCGTGAATTATGGAGCGATGTAATGAACGCAAACATCCATCGCCATTGGGGCACAAGGGCTCCAGGTAAACCCAGCGAGAGGAGGAATAGATTGTGAATTTCTAATGTAAGTATGACTTTGCCTTCCACCTATTTTATGGCATTCAGACGCTCAGTGTATGACAGCAGGCGTCTGTTGATCATCGCATGCATATATTAAAGGGAAATGTTAGGAGTGCCTTCGATTGCAGTTGGAGGTTAGGCTATATGCTGTGTAGCTTAATCTGCAGCTCATAATGCAGCTAAGCAATTGAAATAGGTAAGTCTAAGCGACTTTATGTATGAATGAATACAATATTTACGGTGAACTATATGGATATTGAACGAAAGAAAGGAGAATATTCCTAGATGATTTTCAAGTGACAGTAGCCTAGTTCTTTGCTAATCTACCTGTAGGCTAAGTTTGATTTCTGTGTAATTTAAGCAGTAAAGAGAACAACCAAACAAATATCAGGAAAGTATACCTGGCAACAAAAAGCATGGTTATTCGGCATAGGCCTAATGCATTATTTGCATTTGAAGTTAATTTCATTATCTGTCCTATTGCATGCAGTTATTTGACAATTATTAAACCACATTACTGTATCGTTGTTATTATTATAATAATAATGATTATTATGCTATATTGTAAGGTCTATTATTATTATTATTATTAGCAACAACAGACGCCACATTTTTATGCACAAGCCTACTGCATGTAAAACCAAATGTTGTTCGTGAAAAAGCATGTAAAAATACATCGTTTTGAAACCTTTTGAAAACATAGGCCTAAAAAAGAAAGGCGTTGCATGATCATGATCAGTTGTTTTACCAGGCATTTGATCTCGGAGCGAGTTACATTTTGTGATTTGTAAATGGGAAAACAGGGTGCCTTTAACCAATCTCCCGTGGGACAACGCGTGCATGTGATCACAGCTTTTATTGAACATCAAGAAAAGTATTATAATTAATTTATAATTTATTTATAATTTATTTATTACAAATGTATTATTACTTTTGTTTTTATTATTGGACTATTATGGTAGTAATTGGGCATACAATGGAATAAGAATCATGCAGACTGTTGAATATTCACCAAATAGGCCTCCTGCAATTGCATATTAAATCCGATGCATGATACTATATTAGAATTACATAGAAAAATCAAACATCAGCACAGGACTACAATCACTTCAACCATAATTTATAACTTCAGAAAATATTAAATAATCAACCATTTGTTTCAATGAGAAATACAAGTTAAAATGCAATCAACATGTCCTGTGGTTGACTAGGCGTCTACATTTCATATCCAAATAGCAATTGGGATACATTTAGTAATTTCAACTATTGATCTAACATTGTTGTTTGTGGAATCGAATTATATCTTGCAAAACAGAGTTCTTACAATGTGGGTGTAAGAAAGAATCTTACTATAGCCTAACGGACTGACATTGAGCCAACAATCCTCAGGTGAGTATTCATTTAATGTATCAATGCTACTTTGTTAAGCCTACTCCTTGGTGTGAGTGTGATAGAATGACGACTGGGAACATCAAGTCTTGTCTCAATCGATTTATTGTATCGATAACATTTCCTGTTTAAGTGTGGGGAAAAAAGGTCAACAGCATTTTTTTCTTATTTTTTTCCCAAAATGTTTTCACCAGCTCTCCAGAACAATTTAACACGTGGGTCGAATCTCTCTCACACATTGGGCTGGACAAATTATTTCATATGGTGCAACACCTTTTTTAAGAGCAATTAAGCCTAACTGTGATTACGCTTGTAAAGAAAAGTGTTGCTCTTCGGCACCCGTTCATTTGGGGAATAGTTTTCTGCGTCATTTAAACGTCTGCCCTTTACGAGCTTAACGTGATGGCTGTGTAACCCCGCATTTTTGAGTATTTTCTTTCCAGATTGTTGCAATTTTCCTGCGGTTTTAACACGGGGACGGAGAGAGGCTGGCGCAGACCCCGGAGGAGAGGTGTGCTGCTGCAATCCAGGCCGCAGCAGCAATATCCGTATTTCTGCCATCTACAGCATCAATCCAATATGCTAATTAGTCTAAAACAAAAAGTAGCCTATGGCTATTCAGAGCAGAAAACATCACTCTTCGAATTAATTGATCTTAAACTAGGGCCTAAATATAAAAATAATGCATTATTTTGTGCATTTATATATTTTTGATCTATTAGACTACCTATTCTATTTATGCCCATCTGTCGGCAAGACCACAGACAACATAGTAGGCCTAGGCTTGCACTGAGTATACACTAAAAAGAAAAGGTTCCTGTACTCTTAGAAAAAAAGGTTTCTTATAGAACCAAAAAGGGTTCTATCGCTAGCTTCATATATGGAACCCCTAAAATTTCTAGATAGAACCCTTTTCTAGGGTTCTTTGATCAGAACCCTAGAGGTTCTTCTTCACTAAACCAAAATGGTTCCATATAGAACCCTGCATGGTGCCATTTGTGAATTATGACTATTACTATTAAATAGTCATTGTTTTTTTGCTAAGAAAATAATTGTATAAACAATTAAATAATGGACAAAAGAATACCAGCATAGTTTTCAGAATTTGTCAATATATGCAAAATTGCCAGGGAGGTATCTCTTTGTTTTAATGAATGCCCGCGTCAACTCTGGCTGACTTCTTTACGATACAACTTTCTCCATTAGTTACAGCGAATTACAAAAATTTGTCTTCTGCTCCATTCTCAACTCCCCCAAACATACAGTTGAGATGAGCACAGGTTCAAACTGCAGTGCAGGGCCCCTGGATGGAGAGCATGTTTTGGGATTAAGGGACTTGCTCAAGGGCCCAACAGTAGGGGAATATTTTGAGGATGTGAACCCAGCAGTCCTCCAGTTGTAAGATCAATTCTGCCTTTTTTCCCAGCATCCGGTCTGGGATTCGAAACGGGCCCAAGTCCAACTCCTGCCACAGGGTCCAACGCCTTAGCTACCTACCGCCAGGAGGAAGAAAGTGTGGAAGCAAGGAAGTGGTCCTCGCTAAGCAAGCAGCGTGACATCCTTTACAGGGGTGCCATGACCCGGATCTACAGTTGTGCTCAGCTCAACGCTGGGGTTGTTGTTGAGTAAGTTTGAGGGGTGGATGTAGCACATGGGGATGTGTGAAACTTACTCCACAGCCTTAAGTGTTGGCAAGCTTTTGAGGTGGCGCGATCGGCTAAGACGCTTGAGGAGAGCGGTCACGAGTGTTTGTGGGGCAGAGATTCCGAGTTCGAGCCAGATATGGGCCGAATCGGGAGGAAGTGGTATACAAAACATAAAGAATATCTGCTCTTTCCATGACATAGACTGACCAGGTGAAAGCTATGATCCCTTATTGATGTCACTTGTTAAATCCACTTCAATCAGTGTAGATGAAGGGGAGGAGACAGGGTAAATAAATATTTTTAAGCCATGAGACGGATTGTGTATGTGTCCCATTCAGAGGGTGAATGGGCAAGACAAAAGATGTAAGTGCCTTTGAACGGGGTATGGTAGTAGGTGCCAGGCGCACCGGTTTGTGTCAAGAACTACAACGCTGCTGGGTTTTTCACACTCAACAGTTTCCCGTGCGTATCAAGAATGGTCCACCACCCAAAGGTCATCCAGCCAACTTGACACAACTGTGGGAAGCATTGGAGTCAACATGGGCCAGAATTCCTGTGGAACGCTTTCAACACCTTGTAGCATCCATGCCCCGACAAACTGAGGCTGTTCTGAGGGCAAAAAATATATTAGGAAGGTGTCCTTAATGTTTTTTACACTCAGTGTGTATATAGCATACACACTGAACAAAAATATAAACGCAACATGCAACAATTTCAAAGATTCTACTGAGTTACAGTTCATATATGGAAATCTGTCAATTGAAATAAATAAATTAGGCCCTAATCTATGGATTTCACATGACTGGGAATACAGATATGTATCTGTTGGTCACAGAAGATACCTTTATAAAAAGGTAGGGGCGTGGATCAGAAAACCAGTCAGTACCTGGTGTGACCACACTTTTGCCTCATGCAGCGCGACACATCTCCTTCACATAGAGTTGATCAGGCTGTTGATTGTGGCCTGTGGAATGTTGTCCCACTCCTCTTCAATGGCTGTGCGAAGTTGCTGGATATTAGCGGGAACTGGAACACGCTGTCATACACATCAATCCAGAGCATCCCAAACATGCTCAGTGGGTGACATGTCTGGTGAGTATGCAGGCCATGGAAGAACTGGGACATTTCCAGCTTTCAGGAATTGTGTACAGATCCTTGCTACATGGGGCTGTGCATTATCATTCTGAAACATGAGGTGATGGTGGCAGATGAATGGGATGACAATGGGCCTCAGTATCTCGTCAAGGTATCTCTGTGAATTCAAATTGCCATCAATAAAATGCAATTGTGTTCGTTGTCCATAGCTTATGCCTGCCCATACCATAACCTCACCGCCACCATATAATATTAAAATATTATACATTTCATAATGAATAATTAGGCTACTAACAATTTATTATTAATAATAGGCTTATATTATTATTTATTTATAAATGAATTAATTTAGTAATTTACGTTAATCTAACGATGACTCGGTGTTGGTAATATTAACCACCATAATCTTCATCTTCACCACCACCATCGTCAGTAAGGCTTAACTCGTAGGCTACAGTTTCAGTTTCAACCCATCATCGGTTAGTTGAAAGCTTTGAAGAAATTAGAGCTAGAACGGGGATCAGGCCTGACGCAGCAGGCCCAGAACCAACAATACATAAATTGGTGTGGTCTGTGGTCCGCGTGATGTTTTCCCCAACACAGGTTGAAACCCAAGCTTTATCCACGGTGGAAAGGCATCGGGATTATGCGTAACGCAGAGATAACCGAGCGGTACGCTACATTATAGATATGTGAAATAAAACACCTTGCAGCCGGGATATGGGACAGAGCGGTCAAACGACATCAGAAGGTGTAGGCTATTATGGGAGTAGCCTATTGTACATTTGTGAACTGCAATTCTGCCAATGTAATGGGAGAGTAAACATGGTAACTGGAGGGTGGTGGAAACTCCAGGTTGGCTACCAACACACACAGAGCAGCCTCCCCACTGCTCTGCTATGTCTCTCGATCTCATGTGTGCGTGTCCCTCTTGCTCTCTCGCACGCGCATACACTTTTAACTCCTAGACGGCGCTATTGTGACTCAGTGGTCTGCGCAACAAGGAACTACCAGTGACTGTCGAGTGTGAACACTGTGTCGACACTGGGGATAAATTAAGAATTTATAAAGGGACGGCCTCAATGTCAAAAATTAAATTAAACAACAAATGTGAGGATCAAAGTTTGTCCATCACTCACCAACATTTAACCTACATGTCAAGATTTACCAATGTCCTCCGATACATTAATCTATAATTAGAATATTTCCCTTTCAGTTGGTTTAAGTGGAGAGCACAGACAGACAGACCACTCCAAGCCAAGGTTTTTGGTTGACGCACTGGAGTCCCTGTTTTGTACAAGGGCTAATGAAGTCCCAAAAGCGGTCAGTTAAGTTGCCTTGGTAAATATTAGCCATTAATTGGGTTCAAGACCTTGAACGTCTATGGGAAATGGGAAATCTGACCGCTAAATCCTAAACACTTCTTTCGGTATTTTTCCTGTGTGTTAAGGCGCAGTCAGCGACTGTTAGACCAAAATGGTTAGGAGGCAGCCATATCATATGGTTTGTAAAATGTTAGCCTATAGAATTAGCCTACATAGGCCTATTTAATCCGTATATCGACATTTATTGTTTAGCCCTATTAGGCCTAATTGAAAGCCAACTACCGGTGTCAATAAGTAGGCTTACAACCTATTCTGAGAAATCATATTCCACCTGGAAATATTAATTCCATTTAGTTAAGAACATTGCTTAACCTAACTATTTGTATACTAACTGCATGCATGAGTAGTGACTTGTTTAGGGCAAACTCTTTATGATAAATCGCATTTAGAAGCATAATTGACGTGTAGGCCTGATCATGTGGAATAAATAAATAAATACGACTTTGAGACGTGGATTAAGTCAGTCGACAGTCAATGATACGTGTAATATGTTTTGATTATCTCTCTCAGGTCTCGGTTCATGAATCAGCCTTTTCAAAATTCATAGGCCTATACCAAAAAATGCCAGGTTGAACATTGCGCGCATGTTCGTTATGAAGCTTGCTTTTCAATAGGCATCTCTGTCCAAAGGCTGGTGTCAGTCAAATGAGAAACATGTTTTGTAAAATGATGTCTCACAAATGATGTCAATTATAATAGTCCTATATTTTCCCTTGCCTCTGTAGCCATATCATGTAGCGACTCTTTACAAAATAAATAGACTACTTAACTATTAGTGAGTAAAAGAAAAGCAAATGTGACTGCTGGCCCAATTATCAAAACAAGGTAAAATCTGACAATTAATGGAGAGTTTGACCATCCTCCATTTATATATATATATATATATATATATATATATATATATATATATATATATATATATATATATATATATATATGAAATTGAAATAAACTAAATTAAAACTTTTTAAAAAGTATTTCTAAATGTATGCTTGCACCAATGCCACCTACACATAAAACAGCACGACGACTGCGTCGTGTTAGGCCTACACTATCGTTATTGTTTTAATTAATCGGTTGTTAAATTGCCGTCCATATATCCCTGAAGATCAAAGGAGTGAGGAGTCCGTACAACCCCAGCACACAAATGCACACGGTGCCCGGGGCTAGAGCGAAAATTACCCCGGTGTAGAAATGACCCCTTATGATGTAATCAATCAAACGTGTCTACAGGGACACTGGAATCACAATCTTAATCTTGCACACTAGGGTTTGGGGAAAATACGCTGTCATATTGTAGGCCTACTTCAAAACAATGTCATTATCGATACGCCTACAGTAAGATATAGCCTAACACAAATATGTTTGCTTATTTATGCCTACGCTTTCAGACAAAGGAATTATTAATATAGCCTAAATAAAAAATATATAACTTCATATGAATATTATTATTATTATTAGCCTATAGCTAGGCCTCCTGCTGAACTAGGCTACTTTAAAACGAAATATTATAGTGGCGATATTGTAATAGATTATTTGATAATGCTATAGAAACCATACATTTTGTGATCAATTGTCAATCAAATCATTTAAATATCACGAAACCAAACAAGCTGCTCACGGATCTCAAATAGGTACCTATTTCATCCTTACAAATTGCAAACTCGACAAGCAAGCTGTTTTGTTACAGCGATCCATCAAGCTGTGTCCGACTTCTATCCCAACAAAAATATTGTAGGCTACATTGAAATTTCGCTATCGATCGCTCCATCCATATATGAAATTAGATGTAGCCCTACGCAATCTACGCAAATTCGTTCGAATAAGTTATGGATAGCCTATACATGGCTGGTGTGCTTTGAAAACGTTACAATAAAGTACAATAATAGGCTAAAGTATAGGCTACTTACAAGTTCGTGACCTAGTCACAAGTGGACAAGAATCTGTGATTCGTGTAGGTCTAGTCTACTATGAACCTACAGTAGTAGCCTATATATAAACGACCTTGTGAGAAGATACACCTAATTGCTAGGATCAATTCCATTCGCGCATTTTTTATTGAAAGGCATTTACATTTACATTTACATTTTAGTCATTTAGCAGACGCTCTTATCCAGAGCGACTTACAGTTTAGTGAATACATATATATATATATATATATATATATTTTTATACTGGCCCCCCGTGGGAATCGAACCCACAACCCTGGCGTTGCAAACGCCATGCTCTATCAACTGAGCTACATCCCTGCCGGCCATTCCCTCCCCTACCCTGGACGACGCTGGGCCAATTGTGCGCCGCCCATGAGTCTCCCGGTCGCGGCCGGCTGCGACAAGGCCATGCCAGCTTTGGGTTTGCAAAAATATGCAATGACCAGTGGTGGAAAAAGTACCCAATTGTCATACTTGAGTAAAAGTAAAGATACCTTAATAGAAAATGACTCAAGTAAAAGTAAAAGTCCCCCAGTAAAATTCTACTTGAGTAAAAGTCTAAAAGTATTTGGTTTAAAATATACTTAAGTATCAAAAGGAAATGTAATTTCTAAAATATACTTAAGTATCAAAAGTAAAAGTACAATTATAAATCATTTCAAATTCCTTATATTAAGCAAACCAGACGGCACCATTTTCTTGTTTTTTTAATTTAAGGATAGCCAGGGGCACCCTTCAACATTCAGACATCATTTACAAACTAAGCATGTGTGTTTAGTGAGTCCACCAGATCAGAGGCAGTAGGGATGACCAGGGATGTTCTGTTGATAAGTGCGTGAATTGGACCATTTTCCTGTCCTGCTAAACATTCGAAATATAATGAGTACTTTTGGGTGTCAAAGAGAATGTATGGAGTAAAAAGTACAATATAAAAAGTACAATTGAGGAATGTAGTGAAGTAAAAGTAAAAGTAGTCAAAAATATAAATAGTAAAGTACAGATACCCCCAAAACTATTTAAGTAGTACTTTAAAGTATTTTTACTTAAGTAAAATGACAATATTTCTACAAGTTATACACTCATGTATCACTTTTGAAATTTAGCCTACAGTACAGTCCTCATAGCCTATATCAATCCATTACGAGAACTCCCACATAAAAATGGTGGAACAAAGGTTCTGCAATTGATCAAGAGTGCTGATAAGACTGGTCAGTTCATGGCTATAGCGCACGTGTCAAACTCATTCCACGGAGGGCCGAGTGTCTGCAGGTTTTTGCTCCTCCCTTGTACTTTATATATTTTTTAATTTATTTTTTAACCTTTATTTAACTAGGCAAGTCAGTTAAGAACAAATTCTTATTTACAATGACGGCCTACACCGGCCAAACCCGGACGACGCTGGGCCAATTGTGCGCCGCCCTATGGGACTCCCAATCACGGCCGGTTGTGATACAGCCTGGAATCGAACAAGGGGGTCTGTAGTGACGTCTCAAGCACTGAGATGCAGTGCCTTAGACCTTAGATGTTCATGACACGTGATCATTTTATAATAATAATAATCTAATATGCCATTTAGCAGACGCTTTTATCCAAAGCGACTTAGTCATGTGTGCATACATTTTTAAGTATGGGTGGTCCCGGGGATCGAACCCACTACCCTGGCGTTACAAGCGCCATGCTCTACCAATTGAGCTACAGAGGACCTGTCTTTATGACTAGACAGGCATACACAGTAGCTCACACTGTACATGTTCACGCCATGTCACAGCGGTACACGACTCTGGAGAGAAGTCAACCAGACACATGATTCAGTTTGGCCTATACATATACGTGAGACAAAGCTTATTATATTTATTTCGTTGTTTAAAAAAAAAAAAAAGCAGAAGTCAGTGGTCCAATTCCATTCAAACTTCAATTTTAACAATTAAATGCAATTGTACAGATTTTTTGTAATGTTTTTTATGATGATAATTTTGTGATTTTAAATAATGCTCCTGCATTGACTAAAATCAAAATGTCATTGACAACCATCCAGATATTGATACACACATTTCACCATGTTACTATCATATACAGTGGGGAAAAAAAGTATTTAGTCAGCCACCAATTGTGCAAGTTCTCCCACTTAAAAAGATGAGAGAGGCCTGTAATTTTCATCATAGGTACACGTCAACTATGACAGACAAATTGAGGAAAAAAAATCCAGAAAATCCCATTGTAGGATTTTTTATGAATTTATTTGCAAATTATGGTGGAAAATAAGTATTTGGTCACCTACAAACAAGCAAGATTTCTGGCTCTCACAGACCTGTAACTTCTTCTTTCAGAGGCTCCTCTGTCCTCCACTCGTTACCTGTATTAATGGCACCTGTTTGAACTTGTTATCAGTATAAAATACACCTGTCCACAACCTCAAACAGTCACACTCCAAACTTCACAATGGCCAAGACCAAAGAGCTGTCAAAGGACACCAAAAACAAAATTGTAGACCTGCACCAGGCTGGGAAGACTGAATCTGCAATAGGTAAGCAGCTTGGTTTGAAGAAATCAACTGTGGGAGCAATTATTAGGAAATGGAAGACATACAAGACCACTGATAATCTCCCTCGATCTGGGGCTCCACGCAAGATCTCACCCCGTGGGGTCAAAATGATCACAAGAACGGTGAGCAAAAATCCCAGAACCACACGGGGGGACCTAGTGAATGACCTGCAGAGAGCTGGGACCAAAGTAACAAAGCCAACCATCAGTAACACACTACGCCGCCAGGGACTCAAATCTTGCAGTGCGAGACGTGTCCCCCTGCTTAAGCCAGTACATGTCCAGGCCCGTCTGAAGTGCATTTGGATGATCCAGAAGAGGATTGGGAGAATGTCATATGGTCAGATGAAACCAAAATATAACTTTTTGGTAAAAACTCAACTCGTCATGTTTGGAGGACAAAGAATGCTGAGTTGCATCCAAAGAACACCATACCTACTGTGAAGCATGGGGTTGGAAACATCATGCTTTGGGGCTGTTTTTCTGCAAAGGGACCAGGACGACTGATCCGTGTAAAGGAAAGAATGAATGGGGCCATGTATCGTGAGATTTTGAGTGAAACCCTCCCTCCATCAGCAAGGGCATTGAAGATTAAACGTGGCAGGGTCTTTCAGCATGACAGTGATCCCAAACACACCGCCCGGGCAACGAAGGAGTGGCTTCGTAAGAAGCATTTCAAGGTCCTGGAGTGGCCTAGCCAGTCTCCAGATCTCAACCCCATAGAAAATCGTTGGAGGGAGTTGAAAGTCCGTGTTGCCCAGCGACAGCCCCAAAACATCACTGCTCTAGAGGAGATCTGCATGGAGGAATGGGCCAAAATACCAGCAACAGTGTGTGTGAAAACCTTGTGAAGACTTACAGAAAACGTTTGACCTGTGTCATTGCCAACAAAGGGTATATAACAAAGTATTGAGAAACTTTTGTTATTGACCAAATACTTATTTTCCACCATCATATGCCAATAAATTCATTAAAAATCCTACAATGTGATTTTCTGGATTTTTTTTTCTCATTTTGTCTGTCATAGTTGACGTGTACCTATGATGAAAATTACAGGCCTCTCTCATCTTTTTAAGTGGGAGAACTTGCACAATTGGTGGCTGACTAAATACTTTTTTTCCCCACTGTAAATAAATCAGCATAGCTATCTTAATGTCAGAAAAGACCCAGATATGTTTAGATTTTCACCTCTGTAACCAAATGGACCACATGCAGATGTTAATTTGATATTGGTATTGATTTTGATATTAACATCTATCATATATCTAATGGTTCAATGTCTTACAGGCCTTTTACACTGGGAGGTGCTTGGCCCAGGTGCTTGGCTCAAAGCCTCAGACTTTAGTGCTTCAATGGCTGAGACCAACAAAAACAAGCTGAAGGCCTGCCTGACTTACTACTCTAACCGGACAGAGGTTCTAGTGGAAAAATAGCATTAGTGGTGGAAGGGGTGTTTTAGTACTTCAGCACAGACATGATTGAACCAACAGAAAAGGGCATCGCTGCCATCTTTACTGTATTGTGGCTGGAATTCAATCATTGCCGATAGAGTTTGTCTATACTCAAATTTCAGAGGTGCGTTTGATTTGCACAGCAGTATGTAATGGATGGAGGGAGCGGACATTTGATTTAGAAACCAGCAGTCCTGTGGCGAGACCTGTTCAGTATAGCAACAAATCTGGCTGAGAAGACATACAAAACTGAGAAGCCATACAACAGGACTACAGTATCTAGGACAGAGGTGCAAATCAAACACACTTCTGAGTTAGCATTTCTTATTGGACAAGGTAGTCCCTCCCAGTTACAGTCCCTTTTTGTTAAATTTGAATACCACCCTGGATCCCATTCCCAGAGGTGGTGCACGGTTGTATCTAGTAATGGCTGCCACCGTCCCTCCCTATACAGATCCCAAGCTCTTGTTGACATACACTGTAAATGTTTTTGCATTTTAGTAACATGCTCTCAATGCCAAGTCGAACAGACATGGAGTCCAAACGGCAACCGCAAAGGATTCAAGAAACATAGGCTTTAAAAAACACACAAGATAATGGGGTGTACACCCAGCCAAACAAGCCAGAATGCAAACTTTAGCTCCAGAGACATGAATCTTCAACATAAAAACATACTTTAAACCACTACACTTAGGCTACAGTGTTCGCTTCACATATCACACTTACAAAAAAAACAACAACCAACACTCAACAAACTTCAATGCGTTGACACGCAAATGCGTCTGCATGTCGCAAACAAAAGCGGTAAACCGTTTCAATTTGCTCCGGTTATTTTCTTATTTGCTCTCGGCAATTGTAAAAAAAAAAATATTAAAAAAATCCACACGGCTCTGCCTTATTTACCAGTTTATTTTTGCACTAGGGTTTCATTAGAGGCCGGTCCATCTGCGGAGGAGAGGAGGTATAGCAACTAGCCGTCTGACAGAATGATTAATAGGGGTTCTGGGGCCGGGCCCAGGCGACACATCAAAAACAACACCGCTTCCACAGGCCTCACCGCCACTTCCTGTGGCGGGCCCCCGCTGCAAATGAAGTGAGAGGAGGGGGGTGGAGGTAGTATTGGTGGGGGATGAACAAACCAACGTTAATGAAGTTCCACCAATCTCCCTCTCCATCTCCCCGGGACAGCTCAGGAGTCATCTGCTTTAATTAGGGTCTTGTTCGTTGTCACTGGGGGGGAAGGGGTGGGGAGGCGGGAGGGAGAAAATAAAGTTAGAAAAAAGTTCTGGAGAGGATTTAAATGCACTTAAAAGGGCTGCAACTGTTTGTAGAATGAGCATTAGGCAATTACAGAAACGTTGGATACCTGCACACAACAGACAAATATTATTTTTGGACCAGTTTGAGTAGTGACACAGTCATTAGCAGGACCTAACGGTGGTTGTTGTCATGGTGAGGGGATAGGTGGTGCTGAGAGAAGACCAAAGATGAAAATCAACAACACACTAGGACTAGGGGACTTCCAAGACAAGACAGCAAAATAACCTAGAAGGCTTCTCTGACAAATTCTCTGAGGAAGTAAACTGCTGATTAGGTAAAGTATGGTGTCTATGGTGCCAAGGGAAAGCAAAACATGTCAAAACAAACACAACCCCTGTATTAACTCTACCACCTCAGAGTTCAAGCAAAAAAGGACCACTTGGGTTTGTGAGTGTTGAAAAAAGACTGCTCTCCTGTGTCAGCACACACACACGTATACACACACGCGCACATGCGTGGCGCACACACACACACACACACACACACACACACACACACACACACACACACACACATTCCCACTCCTAGGCCACATAACAGACAACATAGCCAAAATACCAAACTTAACCGCTCTAGTACCATTATAAGTCAGGATGATGTATACCTGGCAATGACCAAACAATGTGCCATTGCAAAGCTGTTGAATACAATCCAATTTCTGGTTCATTAGTGGAGTTGGCACAAACATTGCTAGAGAACAGAACACAAGAACCAAGGATGTGTGTGTGTGTGTGTGTGTGTCTGACTGACGGAGAGCTGCTTTAATAAAACAACATGCATGCAGGTCTCTGGAAATTAACAGGTTGTCATCCTCTTGCTTTTCCGAGGTGGGAGAGGTGCACGCTTAATCCCGGAACATGCTTAACAATTCCATTACCGCTCGGAACACCCAAGGTATCCTTTTGAAGCGGGTACCAAATTGTTACCACTTGGCCCTCTCCTTTTCTCTTCTTCACTCTGCAGCAACACACACACACACACACACACACACAGAATAATAATAAACAGCCTTTGGAACAGACACTGACGCTGTTAACCTAGGGCGGGCGTCTTGCAGCTTTTTGTTGAGACATGGAGGTTTGGTGAGTGTCTGCTACTCTGATCAGCCTGTTGTTGGGCTGAATGGTATACTAGCATGTGGTATTGCTAATAGCTCATCACTGGGTTTTATTGGCTAGTGGCTTCATCTCTTGTTTGTGTCTATGTTATTATGGAAATGAGCTCATCTGTGCACCAAATTAATCATTTATGAATGTAAAGTAATTGAGAGAGACAGAGAATGTGTGCATATTGGTGGTATACTAATAAAATTGTGACTCCCGACTAAAATGCAATCCGGCTGTCCTTTCTTGCTTTTTTTATGAGGCCAATATATGTCACACACTGACATTCACCATGTGTTGAAACGACACTGAATAAAAATATAAACGCAACATGTAAAGTGTTGGTCCCATGTTTCATGAGCTGAAATATAGATCCCAGAAATGTTCCATACACAAAAAAAAAGCGTATTTCTCAACAACAACAAAAAGAAGTCCTACAGGAATCCTGAGGAATTCAAACATTTGTGAAGGAATTGTGCAGGTGTCCTGCAGGAATCCTGCAGGACTGACACAATCCTGAAGGAAAAGTCACTGATGCTCCTGCAGGAGTACGACTTGTCCTGCAGAAATGTAAAAAATCCTGCACAAACATGACAATTCCTGCAGGAATCCTGCACAACCTAAACCTGCAGGATTTTGATATTCCTGAAGGATATGGAAATTCCTACAGGACCAATTCCAGCACGAATCCTGCAGGATTTTGATATTCCTAGGGCCATATCAGCTAGTCAATCTGCTGGAGGACATAAAGTGTGTGTGGAGGTGAGTGGACATAATTTTGTATATAGCTAGCTATTTTTTTATAAAAAAATGTTACAATTTACAACAAGATTAATGGTCATGTGACATCTTGGTCACCATAGCAACAGTTGACAGCTGGCAGTTGAGGAAATGACTGCCAGTCAGTTTAGCTAGCTAGTTCATTACTGCTAATATTATTTTATTTTTTATAGGTAAGGAGTAAGAGAAACACACTAAAACTACAACAAATGTTTATATGAATATGTTAGGGGTATCATAGTTATTTTTTAAAAATGTGTTGCGTTTGCAGAATATTTGTTATGAGTAAGTTAGCATGTTCTCTACCACTGGCTGCTAGCTAACTAGCTTTTTAAAAACTACATTTAAAACTCTTGCTTCCATGGAAAGGGACAAATGAGGTATGCTATCCCTCTTGCTATGTCTCTTTAGTACTGTTGTCACAAGTTAGGCTATCATTTTAAAGTGTTTTGAAATGGATGGTGATAGATTCGATTTTTTGAATGACTAGGCTAATGGCTTCTTGGCTAGGACTTGACGACGGTAACCAAGTCACATGATCAATCATATGACATGTAAATAAGGAAGTGATTGCATTTAAATAGTAAAAAAGGGTTTAAAACATTGTTGTGTTCCAAATTGCATACTTGCGTTCTCTCAATGGTGATCTTCCAAGCATACAGTCTCGTATAGGAGAACGCAGAGCGCTTAAAATCCGCTAAATTTGAAACGTACTTCGACGTGCCCTCTAATCAAAATAGGAAACTGCATCATCACGCAGCCGGTGTCAACAAATCTAGCTTTTATGCTAGCTAGCTACGTCTGTTTACATTGTAGCCAATGTAGCAGTGTGAGCAACTAGTGCAAGCAATTCAGTGAACACCTATCTCAGAATGGAAATATTTAACACAACTAACAAGTAAACAAGTAACAGAATCGATTTTCTCAGTACCCGTTAGTGAATTAAACTGACACCGACCAGAATCATTTTACGTGGGGTCCTCCTCTCGCAAATTGCTTGGTCTGCTGCTACATTGTTGTGGACGTATGACAGGTAAGCTTTCATGCATTGTACAGAGGCTGAAGTTAAACCCCCCCCCACAGAAATAGCGAAATAAGCTATTTTGCTTACTGTTTAATTATGATAAATAGCCAGAATAGTGGTGTTTCACTGTGAAGGTAATATTGCATTTCATTAGGACTGCTGGTGTTTTATTTCTAATGAGCAGGTTTGCATTGTGATAAATTCAAACAACCATAACACCCATGCATATTATTAAATTACACTGATGTTCACGACAGCTTGGTTTTATATTCACCTTATGCATTGATAACTAAATGATAGGTGATATGATGTAATACAACTAGATTAGTAAGCTAAATGCATTGGATACAAAACAAACACTGGCATATTATAAAAGACAATGTCCAATTTAATTATATGCATGCATATCAAACAGGAATATATACTATATTAAATAATACCCCATTTAAATATTACTAATGCCTTTCTCTCTCTGCAGGGGATTAGACAGATTAACTGCAGCCCCCAGATGCCCTAGCCTTTCCTGTATCTGTGCATGAATCCTTAGAACACAGTCCATTGTACAAAAGTTGTATTAGTCATATGTACAAGATACACATGGTCCAACAAAATGCTTACTTGCAGGTTCCTTCTCGACTATGCAACAACAATAAGAAATAAAAAGGTAATATGAACATAAAGTAAATGGCTCAGTAGAATAGAAAACATTTTAGCATCCCCAGTGGTGGAAAAAGTACCCAATTGTCATACTTGAGTAAAAGTAAAGATACCTTAATAGAAAATTACACAAGTAAAAGTGAAAGTCACCCAGTAACATATGAGTAAAAGTATTTGGTTTTAAATATACTTAAGTATCAAAAGTAAATGTAATTACAAAAATATACTTAAGTATCAAAAGTAAAAGTATAAATCATGTCACATTCATTATATTAAGCAAACCAGACGGCACAATTTTCTTGTTTTTTTTAAATTTACAGAGAGCCAGGGGCACACTCCAACATTCAGACATAATTTACAAACAAAGCATTTGTGTTTAGTGAGTCTGCCAGATAAGAGGCAGTAGGGATGACCAGGGATGTTCTCTTGATGTGTGTGAATTGGACCATTTTCCTGTCCTGCTAAGCATTTGAATTGTAACAGGTACTTTTGGGTGTCAGGGAAAATGTATGGAGTAAAAAGTACATATTTTCTTTAAGAATATAGTGGAGTAAAAGTAAAAGTTGTCAAAAATATAAATAGTAAAGTACAGATACCCCCCCAAAAAAACTTACAGTGCATTTGGAAAGTATTTTTCCACATTTTGTTACGTTACAGCCTTATTCTTAAATTGATTAAATTTATTTTTTCCTCATCAATCTACACACAATACCCCATAATGACAAAGCAAAAACAGGTTTAGAAATGTTAGCTAATTTATAAAAAATAAAAAACTGAAATAATACATTTACATAAGTATTCAGACCCTTTACGCAGTACTTTGTTGAAGCACCTTTGGCAGTGATTACAGCCTTGAGTCTTCTTGGGTGTGACTCTACAAGCTTGGCACACCTGTATTTAAGGGAGTTTCTCCCACTTTTCTCTGCAGATCCTCTCAAGCTCTGTCAGGTTGGATTGGGAGCATCGCTGCACAGCAATTTTCAGGTCTCTCCAGAGATGTTTGATCGGGTTCAAGTCCGGGCTCTGGCTGAGCCACTCAAGGACATTCAGAGACTTGTCCCGAAGCCACTCCTGCGTTGTCTTGGCTGTGTGATTAGGGTCATTGTCCAGTTCGAAGGTGAAACTTCGCCCCAGTCTGAGGTCCTGAGCGGTCTGGAGCAGGTTTTCATAAGGATCTCTCTGTACTTTTCTCAGTTCATCTTTCCCTCAGTCCTGACTAGTCTCCCAGTCCCTGCCGTTGAAAAACAGCCCCACAGCATGATGCTGCCACCACCATGCTTCACTGTAGGGATGGTGCCAGGTTTCCTCCAGACGTGACGCTTGGCATTCAGGCCAAAGAGTTCAATCTTGGTTTCATCAGACCAGACAATCTTGTTTCTCATGGTCTGAGAGTCTTTAGGTGCCTTTTGGCAAACTCCAAGCGGGCTGTCATGTGCCTTTTACTGAAGAGTGGCTTCCATCTGGCCACTCTATCTTAAAGGCCTGATTGGTGGAGGGCTGCAGAGATGGTTGTCCTTCTGGAAGGTTCTCCCATCTCCACAGAGGAACTATGGAGCTCTGTCAGAGTGACCATCGGGTTCTTGGTCACCTCCCTGACCAAGGCCCCTCTCTCCCGATTGCTCAGTTTGGCCGGGCGGCCAGCTCTAGGAAGAGTCTTAGTGGTTCCAAACGTATTCTATTTAAGAATGATGGAGGCCACTGTGTTCTTGGGGACCTTCAATGCTGCAGACATTTTTTGGTACCCTTCCCCAGATCTGTGCCTCGACATAATCCTGTCTCGGAGCTCTACGGACAATTCCTTCGACCTCATGGCTTGGTTTTGCTCTGACATGCACTGTCACCTGTGGGACCTTATATACAGTGGGGAGAACAAGTATTTGATACACTGCCGATTTTGCAGGTTTTCCTACTTTCAAAGCATGTAGAGGTCTGTAATTTCTATCATACGTACACTTCAACTGTGAAAGACGGAATCTAAAACAAAAATCCAGAAGATCACATTGTATGATTTTTAAGTAATTAATTTGCATTTTATTGCATGACATAAGTATTTGATCACCTACCAACCAGTAAGAATTCCAGCTCTCAGAGACCTGTTAGTTTTTCTTTAAGAAGCCCTCCTGTTCTCCACTCATTACCTGTATTAACTGCACCTGTTTGAACTCGTTACCTGTATAAAAGACACCTGTCCACACACTCAATCAAACAGACTCCAACCTCTCCACAATGGCCAAGACCAGAGAGCTGTGTAAGGACATCAGGGATAAAATTGTAGACCTGCACAAGGCTGGGATGGGCTACAGGACAATAGGCAAGCAGCTTGGTGAGAAGGCAACAACTGTTGGTGCAATTATTAGAAAAAGTTCAAGATGACGGTCAATCACCCTCGGTCTGGGGCTCCATGCAAGATCTCACCTCGTGGGGCATCAATGATCATGAGGAAGGTGAGGGATCAGCCCAGAACTACACAGCAGGACCTGGTCAATGACCTGAAGAGAGCTGGGACCACAGTCTCAAAGAAAACCATTAGTAACACACTACGCCGTCATGGATTAAAATCCTGCAGCGCACGCAAGGTCCCCCTGCTCAAGCCAGCGCATGTCCAGGCCCGTCTGAAGTTTGCCAATGACCATCTGGATGATCCAGAGGAGGAATTGGGAGAAGGTCATGTGGTCTGATGAGACAAAAATAGAGCTTTTTGGTCTAAACTCCACTCGCCGTGTTTGGAGGAAGAAGAAGGATGAGTACAACCCCAAGAACACCATCCCAACCGTGAAGCATGGAGATGGAAACATCATTCTTTGGGGATGCTTTTCTGCAAAGGGGACAGGACAACTGCACCATATTGAGGGGAGGATGGATGGGGCCATGTATCGCGAGATCTTGGCCAACAACCTCCTTCCCTCAGTAAGAGCATTGAAGATGGGTCGTGGCTGGGTCTTCCAGCATGACAACGACCCAAAACACACAGCCAGGGCAACTAAGGTGTGGGCTCCGTAAGAAGCAGCTCAAGGTGCTGGAGTGGCCTAGCCAGTCTCCAGACCTGAACCCAATAGAGAATCTTTGGAGGGAGCTGAAAGTCCGTATTGCCCAAAGACAGCCCCGAAACCTGAAGGATCTGGAGAAGGTCTGTATGGAGGAGTGGGCCAAAATCGGGCAAAATCGGCAGTGTATCAAATACTTGTTCTCTCCACTGTAGACAGGTGGGTGCCTTTCCAAATCATGTCCAATCACATGAATTTACCACAGGTGGACTCCAATCAAGTTGCAGAAACATCTCAAGCATGATCAATGGAAACAGGAAGCACCTGAGCTCAATTTTGAGTCTCATAGCAAAGGATCTGAATACATTTACAAAAATGTCTAAATACCTGTTTTCACTTTGTCATTATGTGGTTGAGTGTCGATTGATGAGAAAAAAATGTGGAAAAAGTCAAGGGGTCTGAATACTTTCCCAATGCACTGTAAGTAGTACTTTAAAGTAGTTTTACTTAAGTACTATACACAACTGATCATCCCTAAGTGAGGGACATCAAGGAAATCAACATTCAAAAGCTTGTTCAGTACACCTCATTCAACTAATTGTGGTTTAAATTGTAGACTATGAATAGTTGAACATGGTGTTTGCTGGGCAGGAATAAAAACTTGCACACAGTGCTGTACCCTGGGGTAGAAATCACCCACGTCTGTATTTTAGAATGAGCTTCATATGTTACAATGAGCTGACAATTCTGCATGATATAGAATAACATGTGGATCTACTTCTAACATAGTGATGTGGCACAGTGCTGAATAAACTCCTGACTAAACTCCTGGGATAGGGTGATAAACAGCAGTGACTCAACATTTACATTCAAAATTCATATGAAAGTCATTTGTTCAACATTTTAACATAATTTGGTTAATAAATGAAGTAAATACTTAAACTACCGGTGAAAAGTTTTAGAACACCTACTCATTCAAGGGTTTTTCTTTATTTTTACTATTTTCTACATTGTAGAATAATAGTGAAGACATCAAAATATAACACATGGAATCATGTAGTAACCAAAAAAGTGTTAAACAAATCGAAATGTATTTTATATGTGAGATTCTCCAAATAGCCCACCCTTTGCCTTGATGACAGCTTTGCACACTCTTGGCATTCTCTCAACAAGCTTCACCTGGAATGCTTTTCCAACAGTCTTGAAGGAGTTCCCACATTTGCTGAGCACTTGTTGGCTGCTTTTCCTTCACTCTGCGGTCCGACTCATCCCAAACCATCTCAATTTGGTTGAGATCAGGGGATTGTGGAGGCCAGGTCATCTGATGCAGCACTCCATCACTCTCCTTCTTGGTAAAATAGCCCTTGCACAGCCTGGAGGTGTGTTGGGTCATTGTCCTGTTGAAAAACAAATGATAGTCCCACTAAGCCCAAACCAGATGGGATGGTGTATCGCTGCAGAATGCTGTGGTAGCCATGCTGGTTAAGTGTGCCTTGAATTCTAAATAAATCACAGACAGTGTCAACAGCAAAGCACCCTCACACCATAACACCTCCTCCTTGTTTTACGGCGGGAAATACACATGCGGAGATCATCCGTTCACCCACACCGCGTCTCACAAAGACACGGCGGTTGGAACCAAAAATCTCGAATTTGGACTCCAGACCAAAGGACACATTTCCACCGGTCTAATGTCCATTGCTCGTGTTTCTTGGCCCAAGCAAGTCTCTTATTTTTATTGGTGTCCTTTAGTAGTGGTTTCTTTGTAGAAATTCGACCATGAAGGCCTGATTCACACAGTCTCCTCCGAACAGTTGATGTTGAGATGTGTCTGTTACTGGAATTCTGTGAATAATTTATTTGGGCTGCAATTTCTGAGGCTGGTAACTCTAATGAACTTATCCCCTGCAGCAGAGGTAACTCTGGATCTTCCATTCCTATGGCGGTCCTCATGAGAGCCAGTTTCATCATAGCGCTTGATGGTTTTTGCGACTGCACTTGAAGAAACGTTCAACGTTTTTGAAATGTTCAGTATTGACTGACCTTCATGTCTTAAAGTAATGATGGACTGTCATTTCTCTTTGCTTATTTGAGCTGTTCTTGCCATAATATGGACTTGGTCTTTTACCAAATAGGACTATCTTCTGTATACCCCCCCTATCTTGTCACAACACAACTGATTGGCTCAAACACATTAAGAAGGAAATACATTCCACAAATTAACTTTTAAGAAGGCACACCTGTTAATTTAAATGCATTCCAGGTGACTACCTCATGAAGCTGGTTGAGAGAATGCCAAGAGTATGCAAAGCTGTCATCAAGGCAAAGGGTGGTTATTTGAAGAATCTCAAATATAAAATATATTTTTATTTGTTTAAAACTTTCTTGGTTACTACATGATTCCATATGTGTTATTTCATAGTTTTGATGTCTTCACTATTATTCTACAATGTAGAAAATAGTAAAAAATAAAGAAAAACCCTTGAATGAGTAGGTGTTCTAAAACTTTTGACCGGTAGTGTACATCTTACAAAGTTATTCCTTATTCCTCTGGAACATTTTCTCCCAATACTGAACATTTCAAAAACGTTGAAAGTTTCTTCAAGTGCAGTCGCAAAAACCATCAAGCGGGGACTTCAGTCTGCCATTAATTCAGACGTTTTTGGAATTTTCGCTGTGTTGCAAGGTGTTATGGGATAGCCTCCCCGGTAAAGGGAACAAAAATGTATGCTCCCATGCGTTCTTTGTTTTCCAGACCTTCCAAGTCCACTTATAGAACTTTCAGCAAACCTAGTACATACTTTGGAATCGCACTTGAAAAATGACAGTTGATTTCCGTACTCGCTATAGGCTCTAGATATAACACAAGTATGCAATTTGGAACACAGCCAACGTTTATCTATGAAATATCACATTATTTTCACTGAAATATATTCAGTCTCAATTAAATATACACATTTTAGATGTATATATATTTTTACATGACTTTCACTCCGTTTTATTTTAGCTGGCTTGGACAGTTTCACCACTACCATGTGAGTTCTCTTCTTTTCCCTTACAGCTAAGACTACAGGGAGCACACAAAACACACACATACACCTAGTATTTCACTGTAATTCTTTACCTTGTATTTCTAACAGTTTAGCAGAAGGCCACCACACCACATTAGTTGTTAAGTGCATGAGAAAACAATACATTTACTAATTCATCTGTTTCTGATTCTTTGTCTCATTTGGAGCTCCATTAGTCCAGTAGTCTACCAGTTAAAGGTGAGTAGGTTGTCTTTTACTACTACAATATATAATTTGCACTATTTTGTCGCTGTTTTTCATGTAACACACAGATGTTCTGCAGTTATATTCTGAACTCTGCCCCTCTCATCCCTCTCCTGTCCTCCCCAGTTAAGACAGAGCCTGTAAACAACAGTGAGACTGACTACCACAGAAGGCAGCACTGGACAGCCATGCAGGCGAAGGTAACACCACAGTTTCAGCCTCTCATTTCTCCCTTTAAAATGGAGCCTAACACACAGATGTTGGTGTACCAGCCATATTAAAACCAACTATCACCAAGTTTACCATTGCAGACATCCGTTTCCCTTCACACTAATAGACATAAGCTGTTCATGTGATGTCACCATTACTCTCACTCTTGTTACAAAATATGCTTTTCCTTAACATATCTATTCAAAATCAAATGTTCTTTCACCTAGGAATCATCTTTTATACAGTGCTAGTGAAATGGACAAACACGTCAGCTGTTGCTTCATTGGATAATAAAATTGCCATGCAATCATATCTTGTGTAATCTGTCCATTCTTTTGAAAGAATGTGGATTGTCCTACATTGTCACGGTTTCGGCCGAGGCTGCCTCTCTTCCTTGCTCGGGCAGGCTTCGGCGTTCGTCGTCTCCGGAATACTAGCTGCCACCGTTGCATGTTTCTATGTTCGTTTGCTTTTGTCTGTTTGTTGTGACACCTGTTATCGTTTAGTGTAATTAGTGTCCTATAAGTTCTCGTTGTGTTTGTCTAGTGTTGTGTGTGATTGCTTTATTTCTGTCGTGCGTTGCTGGACGTGTATACTATATCGCTCGGTTGAGCTATTCTCCACTGTGTTGGAGCGTTTGACGCACCTGTGTAGTGCGCCCGTTTTGTTTTGTCGCCTACGTGCGGAGTTTCGCCTTCGGGCAAGTTTGTTCATTTTCCCTTGTGGATTTTCACTAAAGTCTTTTGGACTGTACTTCGGTGTCCTGCGCTTGATTCCACCACTACACCCACCTACAGCATCACTGACATACATGAAGTTCTCTGAAGGATGTGGAAGAAATCCAACAGGTTGTCCTGTAGGAGAATGGCCCTGGACATTTTGTGGATTTACCTGCTGGACTCTTACCTACAGGATATCTCACAGGATTTTGGGACCATTTTGGTGTAGGGGAATTATTGCAGGTAGTCCATCAGGAATCAAACATGCAGGATTTATTTGAGGACTATCTGCAGGATTCCTATAGTATGTTTCCTCACGTCCAGTAACGGGTGTTTCTCAAAGACGCCAGTCTAAGTCACTATATCAAGACTGAATATAGGAGGGGGAGGCATGCAAAATAGGAATCAATTTGTGTGTGTGTGTGTGTGTGTGTATCTCGCCTTCTGCCACCGGCTGAGTTTATCCAGAAGATCTGTTCTGCTTCACATGCTGTGCTTGCCTTGTCTCTGACACACACACACAGTCATACACACACAGTCATACCCACCGCTGAGTGTGTGAACCCCCATCCTCGTGCCGGTCCAAATCAGTGTTCCAATAACAAGCCCTCTATTGGCTGTTATGATTATTCCCTGTGACAAATGCTGGCTGCTTATATCTGACGTGTTCAGCCGCACGGTGTCGGCCTTCGCTCTATACTGTACTGGGGTGTTTGTGTCTCTCTGTGTGTTTGTGTGCATGCGTACGAATAGTCCATGTAGAGAACCGCACAGAGAGGTAGGATGAAGTGAAGAGAATAAACCTTTTAGCAAATAAGTACATTTATTTATTCACTGTTATGCCTGGACACTGTACGGCTGTAATTAAGAGGTATTTTAAATGTAAAGCTGCAATATGTAACTTTTTGGGCGACCCGACCAAAATCACATAGAAATGTGAGTTATAGATCTGTCATTCTCATTGAAAGCAAGTCTACGAACCAGTAGATTTGTTCTATGTGCACTATTTCTATGCTTCTCGGTCTTAAGTTTCGTTTTTGCGTCTTTACTTTCGGTTTTGTACACCAGCTTCAAACAGCTGAAAATACAATATTTTTGGTTATGGAACAGATATTTCACAGTGGTTTAGATCACTCCCGAGTGGCGCAGTGGTCTAAGGCACTGCATCGCAGTGCTAGCTGTGCCACTAGAGATCCTGGTTCGAGTCCAGGCTCTGTCGCAGCCGGCCGCGACCGGGAGACCCATGGGCGGCGCACAATTGGTCCAGCGTCGTCCAAGGTAGGGGAGGGTTTGGCCGGCAGGGATGTGGGTTTGTTTCCCACGGGGGGCCAGTATGAAAAAAAAAACATGTATGCATTCACTACCTGTAAGTCGCTCTGGAAAAGAGCGTCTGCTAAATGACCTAAATGTAAATGTACAATGATTCTATACACAATTATTGCTTGTTTTGTAACAAACTGAAATTAGGCAAACTATTAGAATTTTTTCTACAATTTGTTCTGCATATTGTGCCTTTAAAGGGAAGGGAGGCAGAAAAACCTCTTATTCTCCTACTCTCTTTCTCACTTTGTTAAAAAGGGGCTACGGATGCCAATCACCAAACCATCCGATCATTATTTACACCAAATGCAAAGAGAACTGCAGTTTAAAGCCAGTCCTAAAAAAATTGTGGCCACTTTTTTGAAGGGATCTCCAGAATGTCTTTAGTTTTGAATATGTTTGTTTCTTATGATTTAATTATGCTTTTTGTGATTTGAGTTTGCTTTTCATGTATTGTGTAATTGATGTGTATACACAGAGTACAAAACACTGCTCTTTCCATGATAGACTGACCAGGTGAATCCAGGTGAAAGCTATGATCCCTTATTGATGTCACCTGTTAAATCCACTTAAAATCAGTGTAGATTAAGGGAAGGAGACAGGTTACAGAATGATTTTTAAGCCTTGAGACAATTGAGACAGTTGTGTATGTTTCAAGTTTCAATGCACAAGTACAGTGAAATGCCTTTCAGAGGATGAATGGGCAATACAAAATATTTAAGTTCCTTTGAACGGGGTATGGTAGTAGGTGCCAGGTGCACCGGTTTGAGTGTGTCAAGAACTGCGACGCTGCTGGGTTTTTCTTCACGCACGCTCAACAGTTTCCTGTGTGTATCAAAAATGGAGGACATCCAGCCAACTTGACACAACTGTGGGAAGCATTGGAGTCAACATGAGCCAGCATCCCTGTGGAACACTTTCGACATCTTGTAGAGTCCATGCCCAGACAAATTCAGGCTGTTCTGAGGGCAAAATGTTTTTTCCTAATGTTTTGTACACTCGGTGTAGATATGTATAGTGTAATATTTGTTTATTTATATTTTGTTTATTGATGTGTTTGACAGATCGTCATTGGCAACAAGACAGTTCTCAATTGACTTACCTGTAAATAATGGTGAAATAAAAAGGTTTAACAAATGGTAGGGGCGAGTGTGAATCTGTTGTGACTGAAACCGCAAAACTTCACAATGCATAAAATAAAAAAAAGACAGGGCAGGACAGGGCACCTTGGGTCACATATCAGATTGCAAAACTGTCAAAAATATAAAACAAATATTTGAGTAATAAAGCAGCATACAAACATGGTCTCTTTTTTGCTTTCTTGAGTAAGGCAGCTCCAAAATGCAGGTGTTTCAGCCTAGCTCAGTGCTTTCTGTGGTGGTGGGGCAGCCAGTGGAAAATATGGAGCATAGTGGTTGGTAATGTTCTCCATTTTGAAAAGAAGGCTGACGACATCCAATCCTCATTTATTAAGTTAAATGACACCGCTGGTCCTGCCCTACCCTATGCTTTGACTTCTTTCTCCCCTCTCTCCAGATGAAATCTTGCGACTTGTGACGGCCGGCCGCCCAACAACCTGCCCGCTTGACCCTATCCCCTCCTCTCTTCTCCAGACCATTTCCGGAGACCTTCTCCCTTACCTCACCTCGCTCATCAACTCATCCTTGACCGCTGGCTATGTCCCTTCCATCTTCAAGAGAGCGAGAGTTGCACCCCTCCTCAAAAAACCTACACTCGATCCCTCCGATGTCAACAACTCAGACCAGTCTCCCTTCTTTCTTTTCTCTCCAAAACTCTTGAGCGTGCCGTCTCTACCCAACTCTGCTGCTATCTCTCTCAGAATTACCTTCTTGATCCAAACAAGTCAGGTTTCAAGACTGGTCATTCAACTGAGACTGCTCTTCTCTGTGTCACGGAGGCTCTCCGCACTGCTAAAGCTAACTATCTCTCCTCTGCTCTTATCCTTCTAGACCTATCTGCTACCTTTGATACTGTGAACCATCAGATCCTCCTCTCCACCCTCTCCGAGTTGGGCATCTCCGGCGCTGCTCACTCTTGGATTGCGTCCTACCTGACAGGTCGCTCCTACCAGGTGGCGTGGCGAGAATCTGTCTCCGCACCACGTGCTCTCACCACTGGTGTCCCCCAGGGCTCAGTTCTAGGCCCTCTCCTATTCTATCTATACACCAAGTCACTTGGCTCTGTCATATCCTCACATGGTCTCTCCTATCATTGCTACGCAGACTACACACAATTCATTTTCTCTTTTCCCCCTTCTGATAACCAGGTGGCGAATCGCATCTCTGCATGTCTGGCGGATATATCAGTGTGGATGTCGGATCACCACCTCAAGCTGAACCTCGGCAACACGGAGCTGCTCTTCCTCCCGGGGAAGGACTGCCCGCTCCATGATCTCGCCATCACGGTTGACAACTCCATTGTGTCCTCCTCCCAGAGTGCAAGGAACCTTGGCGTGACCCTGGACAACACCCTGTCGTTCTCCGCTAACATGAAAGCGATGACCCGATCCTGCAGGTTTATGCTCTACAATATTCGCAGAGTACGACCCTACCTTACACAGAAAGCGGCACAGGTCCTAATCCAGGCATTTGTCATCTCCCGTCTGGATTACTGCAACTCGCTGTTGGCTGGGCTCCCTGCCTGTACCATTAAACCCCTACAACTTATCCAGAACGCTGCAGCCCGTCTGGTGTTCAACCTTCCCAAGTTCTCACGTCACCCCGCTCCTCCGCACACTCCACTGGCTTCCAGTTGAAGCTCGCATCTACTACAAAACCATGGTGCTTGCCTACAGAGCTGTGAGGGGAACGGCACCTCTTTACCTTCAGGCTCTGATCAGACCCTACACCCAAACGAGGGCACTACGTTCATCCACCTCTGGCCTGCTAGCCCCCCTACCTCTACGGAAGCACAGTTCCCCTCTCAGCCCAGTTAAAGCTATTCGCTGCTCTGGCACCCCAATGGTGGAACAAGCTCCCCCACGACGCCAGGACAGCGGAGTCACTGACCACCTTCCGGAGACACTTGAAACCCTACCTCTTTAAGGAATACCTGGAATAGTATAAAGTAATCCTTCTAACCCCCCCCTAAAAAAAAAAGAAGAAAAAAAGTGCTTGTCCCACTGGCTATCCTAAGTTGAATGCACCAATTTGTAAGTCACTCTGGATAAGAGCATCTACTAAATGACTTAAATGTAGTTGCACCGTGATTGGCTCAGTGTTCTGTCACTCATGGGGACACTACGTCACTGCCAAATCTAAGGGTAGAGCTCGATAATTCAAGCCCCTTGGGTGCTGCCATAGAGTTACATTAGAAGTGCCCATCCAAGAAGGCTCAAGGTCATTGGCCACAGATAAAATGACGTCAAATCACGTTATATCTACAGTAGCTTTGATTATACTGATCACGTCAACATCATACTTTCAAAATCTTAGCTAGCAGTTATCATCATGAATCAAGTCAACAATCTACTGGCAAATGCTTTTTAATCCTTGTCATATGAAGAGAAATAATGAAGAGAAATTATAGATAAAACGTATCGGTGCTCATCGGCCATTGGACATAAACATTACACAACAAGTTGGAAATCGCAAATTCAACAATGAGTGGTTTGGAAGGAATCAGTGGCTAACTGCAAGCATTGCAAAGCAATCACTAGCCTGCTATTCAGTGGAGTGGGTGTATGGTCCCAATTTAAGGGTCTCTTTTCTAAGTTTAAAATGATAAACATTTAACATTGGCCATGCTGTCAATCCAGCATGATTTCTGCCACGCTCAAACAACTGTTAACTCGAAACTGGGAAATCTGACTTCAATGAGTTCAAGACAACTGGCACCATAAATCCAGAGAATGCCAGACTTTGATGACAAAGTTTGATGACAAAATTTGCACACAAAGGATTGCCGCGCCACCTTCCTGTTCAAGTGAGCACAGCACAACAAGGTGAGTCCAAATATGTATTGTACGCTGCTGCATAAATGATGTAATATGCCAGGGAGCTATGTATACTGTAGCTAAGAAAGTAATACTAAGTGTATGTTGTGTAGTAAGCTGTTAGTAGCCCATTGCCTCACCCTAATCATTTGGTATATTTTCCCCTCTTAATTTCACCTACTGTTCTGACTTGGTGGTGCACATGTAGCCTATAACTTGTTTTAGAGAAATGTACTCATCGAATATTGTAATAGCTTTCATTGTCTGCTTATATGGCCCCTTTATTTGTTCTACGGTTCTGACTTGGTGTACAGGGAGAATACTGTAAGAACGGCCCATGTGAATTCTGTCGCTGTACATTTCAAAAGTGCTGAACAAATAGTTATTTGACTACCTCTGTCATAGCTCGCTCATTAATGTCTTAATCGAAATTACGGATTGCCTCTTATCCGCTTGTCGTCCCCTTATGCCATAGTTTGTACATCTCAATTGTCAGTAGAAACCACATTTGTTTAAGCAAGTCAGCCATATCAGCTATGTTTTTTTTAAAGGCAGTAAATGAGGCTGAATGAACTGTTTCGCTGCCAGACGAGGCTCCGCTGATAGTCAGGTGTAGCAGTGATAAGGTGTTGGGACTGCTGTTGGGACTCTGCTGTTGGGACAGCTTTATGTAGGGCCTAACAGTTTGTGGGCACAGTTTGTCACCGTTATAGTGCAATTAATGTATTGTTTAGTGTTGTGTTGTGTAGTGGCTTTGCTGGCATGCATCCCCCCAATTGTTTTTAGTTTGCCCCACCAAGCTTTACATGCTAAAATCGCCACTGCTTGGCAGAGCCTTTAGGGATTCCCCCCCCAAAGAGTCATAGAGGTGACTGCTGTAATAAGCAGAAAGGAGTTGCAGTTTCCTTAGTGTTGCTGTAAAGTGGACCACACACGCAGATATCTGCACGGAAGAGGGCACTTCACTCTTAATGTGTATTAACCGAGGGGGGATTTGTGCAGTGAAGCCTTCCCAGACAGGGTCTTATGGCCCGAGGTACATCATAGTTTGGTATGGTATATGGTGTGGAGGCGGTGGCTGTGTGCGTCTGGGGCTGGGCCTCGGGGTAATAGGGCCGTGTCCGTTCACAGGGGCTCCCCGGGCCGGACACACGTCTGAGTGAACAGATACAGGGCCATGTCTGTGTGAGTGTGTGTATGTGCGTGCGTGTGTATGTGTATGCATGTGTGCGTATGATCTCCGGGCCCCCCACCGCTAAGGGCTAAATCACCCGCTGACAGACAGACTGTGAGCCGTCGCCGATGATACCGTGGGGATGCGCAGCGGTGCGCTCCCTCCGTCCCCCAGGACCTAACCCATATCATATCCTATCTGGGGCTCTTTTCTCTCCCTCTATCTTTTGTGCCCCGGGATGCACTGCGGTAGGTCAGGTATACGGGGGGAAAGGGCGAAAGGGGAAACTTTTATTATGACCATTGTCTCAAGCCCAGTGATTCGCCGAGCCTGCTCAAATGTCCTGTCTTTTCAACATACCTGAGTTCTCTCTCTCCTCTACATCTTTGCGAAGCAACTCCCCCGACCTCCCTCAGCCCCCACCACCTCTGAGACTCCCCCTCTCTTTCTCCTCGTCCCCTCCCTCCCCAACTTTCCTCTCAATGGGTTCCTCTGGTCTAACAATGCGGCCCAGGGGAGAGGAGGGAGGAGAGGGGAGAGAGTCCTGGCCCTGGTTATGAGTGGCTGGGAGTGGAGTGCACCTGGATGGGCAGGCTTCCTGGCCACGCTGTGAGGGGCTATTGTGTGGCATGTCAGCGGCTCACTCCTTTAATGGGGCCTGTATATCATCGTTCTGATTATGGCAGATGACTGGGGCCAGGGGCTCGGGAACCCCCCTGAGCTCGGGGGACAGGGCTTAAAACGCGGGACCCCAAATCCCATCGGCTGAAATCCTAGCACTTAACCCCGGCTATGGCATTGTGTGCTGCTATAGGGATTTTTTTTGCCAATTCTTTTTAAATGGACTCCTCTGTCCGTCCCCCCTCCTCCAATCCACCTTCTCTCCCACCCACCCCCCATTCACTCCATGGATTCTTTACTTGTTTTTTTCCATCTTCCTTCAGTATATAACTTTTTTTCCAGTGCAGGAAAAGGAGGTCAGGGCAAGCACCGGTCTCCTCTGTTTTCACATGTTTAACAAGCAGACGCAGCTTCCCCACTTTCTCGGCCTCAAGCCGGATTCAGAGACCGAACGACAGAACACTTTCACGGGATGATATATTTTCATTAACTGCAATAACGTGGATGTTCAACTCGCAGACACTTATCGAAAGTATCCTAGACAGCAAACACACATTATATGACCCCATGCGGGGATTGAACCTGCAACTTGGCCATTTCCCAGCACAGTGCTGATCCATCCCATCCTGGAAGACCCGGGCCAGTTAAGTGACTTACCTGGAGAGACAGTAGTTGAAGAATCAATCAATTAAATTCAATCAAATGTATATTATAAAGCCCTTTTTACATCAAGAAGAAGCTCCCTCAGGGTAACCTGGAGATCGGGTCAAGGGTCAGGGGTTGGTGGAGATGTTGTGGCTTATCCGGGTGGTCTGAGAGGTGGTCGTCTCTGGAGCAGGAGTCTTAGACCACCTGTGCCTCAGTAGAGTCATAATCACACCAGTCCAGGGCCCTGTGGTATGAGAACTGGGCCCAGTTTTTCAAAAGTTATCTATACTGAACAGAAATATATAAATACAACATGTAAAGTGTTGTTCCCATGTTTCATGAGCTGAAATAAAAGATCCCAGAAATGTTCCTTGTGCACAAAAAGCTTATTTCTCTCAAATTTTGTGCACACATTTTTTTACATCCCTATTAGTGAGCATTTCTCCTTTGCCAAGATAATCCATCCACCTGACAGGTGTGGCATAACAAGAAGCTGACTAAACAGCATGATCATTACACAGGTGCACCTTATGCTGGGGACAATAAAAGGCCACTCTAAAATGTGCAGTTTTGTCACACAAGACAATACCACAGATGACTCAAGATTTGAGGGATCGTGCAATTGGCATGCTGACTGCAGGAATGTCCACCAGAGCTGTTCCCAGAGAAATCAATGTTACTTGAGGGACCAATACCAACGTCATTTTAGAGAATTTGGCAGTACGTCCAACCGGGCTCGCAAGACCACATATAACCACGCCAGCCCAGGACCTTCATTTCTGGCTTCTTCACCTGCGGGATCGTCTGAAACCAGCCACCCGGACAGCTGATGAAACTGAGGAGTATTTGTCTGTAATATAGCCCTTTTGTGGGGAAAAACTCATTCTGATAGGCTTGGCCTGGCTCCCCAGTGGGTGGGCCTATGCCCTCCCAGCCCCACTCATGGCTACGCCCCTTCCCAGTCATGTGAAATCCATAGATTAGGGCCTAATGAATGTATTTCAATTGACTGATTTCCTTATGTGAACTGTAACTCTGTAAAATCGTTGAAATTGTTGCGTTTATATATTTTTTCAGTATATCTGGATTTCACCTATCGGATAGGATTAAATGATTCATCTGTTCTATTCATTACATTTCTATGCATTTAATCCAATAGGGGAAATCCAGATCGATAACTTTTGAAAAACTGGGCCCAGAGCATGACAGCCATTTCAACATCACGTACATCAGGGTTGTTGTATTCAGTAAGGCACAATGTAGCAAAATGTGTTCAAAAATAAATAAAAAATGTGTTCTTTTTGGACAAGTTGACGTAGCTCTACCCTCGGTTTCCCAAAACATTATCCTGTTTGCTCCTATGGAACATAACCCAGGGCTATTCAATGACCGTGCCCTTGAAGGCCAACCTACTGCCGGTTTTCGTCTCTACCTGGTAGTTAATTAATACATTAATATAATTGATTAGGCCAGATATTTCACTCACCTGTTATCCTCCTAGCCAGGTCTGTATTAGCATCTCATTAGAAGGAAAGAATGAAAACCAAAAGTGGGTTGGGTCTAGGACAGTAGTTGAATAGCCCTGATGTACAGTATAGTACTCAGACAAATTAGTACTCCAATGTGATATACAATAGCAGCATTTCTAAGGCATGTTAACAGGTATATTTGTCATACAATATTGTACAATTGATGCACAAGTTTTCGACTTTCAAGGACATGAGAAAAAACTACATTACTGTGAGGGTCAGTGTAAAACAAATTCTTGAACAATGAGATGTCATTTGTTGCATTTGGCCTGAGTGACGAGTTCGGGATTGACTTCATTTTAAATGTGTTGAAAGCATTTCCACAGTATGTGATCAGTACGTGAATGAATAAATGAATCAATTACAACGCATGACTGAATAAATTAATGGATAAATGAATTAAGATTTTTTTAAATGAATTTAGAGGATTAAATGAATTCATGAGAATCTTGTGCAAGGCTCTCCTTGTGTATATAAAGAGACATGTTAGCTGCTCGACCAGCTCCCCATGCTGGCTGAGTCCTAGAAGAGCAGCCTGACACACACCCACAACTTTTGTCTTGTGTATGAACTCCAAAGTCCAGGATCTGAAATGTTTTATGGTAATTTGTGGTAAATATTAATTAGGAGTTGGAGTCTGTAAGTTACCTAAAAATACATCTTACAAGTGAATGTTTTGAAGAAAGTGCTCAAGCAATAAATATGTAGACATATTTCAGGGAACTGAGAGAAGTGTAATTTACTTGAGGGACCAATACCACTGAATTGACTAGGTGTTGTACGAACTGGATCCTACTCTAATGAGAATGAAATAATTTCAACTGACCCAGATAGAACAATAATTACCTCAAGGCATGCAGCACAAATAAGGAATGTGTGTGGTTGTTCTGTTCATCTACGAGGGCAAGGAGGAGCGCTTGTGTAATTGAGCATTTTGGGCTTTAAGTGGTGTGTGTGTGTGTGTCTCTCTCTCTGTGTGTGTATGTCTGTTCTGTTCGTCTATTTATTTGGAAATACAGAGTGTCTGAGGAAAAAAAGGGCAGGCCACATTAAGCTGCTCTTAATGAGGTGAAAATTGCGTGTCTGGAAGTGCTGTCTCCGAGCTAGCAGACACAATACTCTCCTGCCGCAAGAAAGACATATGTTACAGCTCCTCTTCTAAGCTCCAGCTATTTATCATCATAGGCCTAATTAACATAATCATCATCATCAACATTATCATCATTGCCATCTTTGTCATCAGAATCAGGATCATGCAAACCAGCAGTGGAGTCAACGACCCTGGCGAGAGTTCGTTGACATGCTGGGCACATTATTTTCACTGTCTGGGAATGACTTGTGCCTTAGAAAAACATTGATCAATTCTCTGCTGTTCAAAGCCACGATACAACAAACAACTGATTTGGACCCATTAGCCACAGCCACTGTCATTTTAGCCTGTGGTGTGCACACCCCCCCCATCCCACCTTCTGTCCTCAGAACAGCCTCAATTCGTCGGGGCATGGACTCTACAAGGTGTCGTAAGCGTTCCACAGGGATGCTGGCCCATGTTGACTCCAATGCTTTCCACATTTGTGTCAAGTTGGCTGGATGTCCTTTGGGTGGTAGACCATTCTTGATACACAGGGGAAACTGTTGAGCATGAAAAACACCCAGCACCGTTGCAGTTCTTGACATACAAATCGGTACGCCTGGCACCTACAACCATACCCCGTTCAAAGGCACTTAAATCTGTCGTCTTGCCCATTCACCCTCTGAATGGCACACATACACAATCCATGTCTCAATTGTCTTAAGGCTTAAAAATCCTTCTTTAACCCGTCTCCTCCCCTTCATCTACATTGATTGAAGTGGATTTAACACGTGACATCAATAAGGGATCATAGCTTTCACCTGGTCAGTCTGTCATGGAAAGAGCATGTTTTGTACACTCAGTGTATATTATATGCCATTTAGCTGAGGTTTCTATTCGTAGGGTGGTCCCAGCGGGAATCAAACACATGACCCTTGCAAGCACCATGTTCTTCCAACAGAGCCACACAGGTGAATAGATTGTGAAGTTTGGTCCCTTAAATTAACCTCAATCTATAACCCCCTCCATTTTACACATGGATTCATGCTGACAGTGGGTGTTTCTCAATATGCATACTACTGTGCTCCACACACTCATGCTCCGATTGCATTCTCCAACTACGTTCTCTTGAGTACGTTCTTGTGAGGACGAGAGTGTGGAGAACGCATAAAACATTACATTTGAGAAGCACTCGCACTCCCCCTACTGTATTACCCCACGCTGCATCTCCCCATTCACTGAACCTTCTTCCAGCCAGGACAATGGCAACAATAGAGACGAAACAAGATATACACAAAGCAAACGTTTTACTTCATAATTATCAGCTAGATATATGTGAATCTTAATAATGTAGATAACCAGATAGATTAACAGGCAAAAACGACTTAAAACTAATATTATGCAAGATCGATGTCAATTATTTGTGGCTATCTGGCTAGCTAACAGTAGTAGCTAGCCAGTTAGCCCTATTGACTTATTATTGGCTTGTGATCTACGGTACGTAGGCAGGTAAACATGCCAAAATTAACACAGCATGTATTTAGTAATGTATCAAGATCAAATATTGTAGTCAGACAACAATAGGCAACATTTCATTCCGAAGTCGGAATGTATTTTCTCTCGCTTCAGCTAAAATAATGGCCGCCATTAATTTCAAGAAATGCTGCATCATTTTTTACGTGGTTGTGTCATATTTCTTTGCAAACTTTCTGTTGAAGCTTGCATCGATGAACGCTTCAAAATATGTACAAATGGAGTACGCATTCGAGAAGTGCCCTCCGTGCCCCGTTTCGCATACTTTGATTTGGACTCATGCTCCGACCCTCCCGTGCTCCAATTTATGTGCTCTGAGCACAGTAGTATGCATTTTGAAAAACGCCCAGTGTCTGTGGCATCTGTGAGTGATGTGAAGCAGATATTGATGTAGCTAACATTAACATTCATATGACATTAAGAGTAACATGAAGCATGATGTTTTAGTCTGCCCAGAAGCTGCGGATGAAAACTTTATAGCCAACTCTGGCACTTTTATACTGATGTGAAATGTAGATTATGGTGCACCGAAATGTGGAGTGTGCAACGTCACAAAAATACTTACAAAACTGATTTAAAACCGTATCATATGCTTAGTGTCTGGCAACATTACCAGTGCAGTAGGGAAACAGGTGACATAAAAATAATAAAAACATTTGTAAAAAAAAAAAAATCCTTGCGTGTCAAAGGTGAGTGATGGGGACTTGGTGGTGCAGCCTGCCCCCCAATGTCCCCCTACCTCCCGCCTTTAATCTTTCGCCCCAGCGTCCAGGCTCTTCCTGCTGGTAAGCAGAACCTGGGCGAAGACGACGTGGAGGTGGGAGATTTATAGAGTGCGAGTAGGGTCTGCGCATTGGAATGTTTCCTAAACGCCTGGGAAAGCTAGCCACCGCGCAACATTCAAACAGGCTAATTAACTCTCTGGGGGAAGTCAGTGCAGCGGCTCAGAGTACATACAGAATCACTGTGTTAAGTTGGTCCCCACCCCCCTCTCTTTTTAAAAAGCATCTCGAAACACGCAGCCGACGTACGCTCACCTCGGTGTGTCAGATGAGAACCAGTTAATGTGTCAGTAATTGGATGAGCGGTATTTGGGTGTTCTACGACGGGCCCGAGTATTCCGCCTGCCGTCCTCTTCACACCAACATCCATCGAAAAAGAACAGAAAGGAGGGAAAGAAAAAGAAAGTGAGAAATACTGCTCCCAGATCTGGTATTAAGGTGTGTTTCCTTGGCAGTCCCTGTCCCGGGATTAGGTGAGAGGTGTGGATGACATCAGCAGGTGTGGGTGCTCGGCGCAAGGCTCGTTAAAAAACATACGTTTTTTATTAATTTTTAAGATGCCCGGCGGATTGTGCATCTGCAGGCTGGGTGCCAGGGCTGGGTGAGGGGCGAGAGGCTGGAGTGGAGGGGTGGCTAGGAGCGGCAGTCATTAGTGGGGTTTATTGGTGTGCTGCGTAGGAACCACTGAAACACAGACGCGCAGAGACACACAGGAAAACCGGCCTCAGACAGCAATGTGCTGCTGCAGCCTGCTGATTGCTCCCAGACCTCTGTGTGTGTGTCTGTGTGTGTGTCAGTGTGTGTGTGTGCACATGTGTGTGTCATGTGTGCATGTGTGTCCCTGCATGCGTGTTCTCTCTGATAAAACACAGATATTCTATAGTCCCGGGCCCGGCCGGGAGCTGTCCAATGACGTTTGCACAGCACTCTCGTAAAATGCATCGCGGCACAGTGGACATTCCTGTCGCTCAGAAACACATTGCTCCCTGAAAAGGCCTGTGCGTATGGAACAAGACAGCCGGGATATATAGCGGTTCCCCATACAAATCCTTCTCCTTCACCTCGCAGCTGTAATGACTGCTCTCAGCATTAAGACCTCAAAGCAACTCTCTCAGCTCATTGTTTCACTCCATATAAAATTAAATCAACCACAACGTTTAGGCTAAGCGACAGCTACCTATTCAGTTTCAGTGGAACAAAGACGTTTCCATGCAGTTGAACGACTAACGCTTAGCCTATTGAAAGGGTCTTACTGAACCTGCTGTGCCTTGTACAGTACATCAACCAGGACAGCAGGCAGGGACACTGCCATGACATGCTTCTTAACCTTTAATGTGATGTCAGAGGGTTGTCTGTCAGAGTAGGAGGAGCTCAGGAAGAGGTGCAAAAGTAGTAGGATGTGAAAAAGGAGGAGCAACAGCAGGAGGATGAGCAAGAGGAGGAATAGAAGCAGGAAGAGGAGGAGGAAAAGGCCTGTATTTCTCTACATCATGTCACAAGCAGTAAATGACCAGTTCACTGTGACCAGTGCTGTGGTCAAGCGATCTGACCCTGGGCTGTGGACAAGCTGTGGTAGGGCAACGTGACCCAATAAAACACCACAGCAGTAGTAAAAAGACATCACGCTAACACACTCGCTTACACACAGCAGCAGTATAATGCATTATGATGTACAGTGCTTTCAGAAAGTATTCACATCCCTTGACTTTTTCCACATTTTGTGTTACAATGTGGGATTCAAATTGATTTAATTGTCATTTTTGGTCAACAATCTACACAAAATTCTTTAATATGAAAATGGAAGAAAAATTCTAACATTTATTAAAAATGAATGAAAAATGTTTGTGGCAAATCCAACACAACACATCACTGAGTACCACTATTCATATTTTCAAGCATGGTGCTGGCTGCATCATGTTATGGGTATTCTTGTAATCGGCAAGGACTAGAGAGTTTTTTTTAGGATAAAAATAAAAGGGAATACAGCTAAGCACAGGCAAAATCCTAGAGGTTTCCAACAGACACTGCGAGACGAATTCACCTTTCAGCAGGACAATAACCTGCTTGAAACTCTCTGCTCGACTGAGGGACCTTACAGATGTGTGGGGTACAGAGATGAGGTAGTCATTCAAAAATCATGTTAAACACTATTATTGCACAAAGAGTCCATGCAACTTATGTGATTTGCTAAGCACATTTTTACTCCTGAAAGGATTTAGGCTTGCCATAAAGGGGTTGAAAACATATTTACTCAAGACATTCCAGCTTTTCATTGTAATTAATTTGTAAAAATTTGTAAAACCATAATTCCACTTTGACATTACGGGTTATTGTGTGTAGGCCAATGACACAACATCTCAATTGAATCAATTTTAAATTCACGCTGTAACAACAAAATGTGGAAAAAGTAAAGGGGTGTGAATACTTTCTGAAGGCACTGTATATGTAGGCCTACCTATGTTAGCACATGTTCTATACAGAAATACAGTTAAACATCACAATGTATAAACATATTACAATTGGAGCAGTCCAACCCTGCTAGATGTCTTCTGGGTGTGCAGGGTTCTGTTTCAGCCCAGCAATAGTACACCTGATTCAACTTAACAAACCTAATGAGTTGATAATCAAGTATGCTATTGCTGGGCTGGAAGAGAAGTTTGCTCACCTAGTCGATCAGGGATCAGTGGAGCAAGGTTGGCGCTTGAGTAATAATAGCTTACTTGTTACTACTCAATTTTCAATTGTTGTTTAGACTAAGATGTCTAATCTTTACATACAAGTTAGCTTATTTGTACATTTTGTAGTGATGAAGTGATTATTCTTTGAAGTGAAGTGTTTAAACTTGTTTTAATTGTTAAACTATTATTCAAAATGAACTAGTGTCAATGTTGATTAATCACATATCACAATCCTGCAATAAAGAGGGGAAGGGTTCTGTCTCTAATGTGTCTGTGTTGTATTCTCAAATGAACATTTCCTTTTTGTCTAGTTGTAAGATCTCCAATCTGTTTTATTTGATTGTCACTGCATCAGTATCAGGGGTTGGAACCGGTTCAGGGAACAGAACAGAAAACCGGGAAATAACTACATTTTTTGAGGAACAGAACCAGAACAAAAGTGATCTATACTGTTCTGGAACAGAACCGTAATTTTAAAAGCATGGGAACCGGTTAATAACGTTATTTTACGTTCCTGACATTTTTTTCCAGGCCCCCCAAAAAACGCAACAAAGCGCTTATGCAAAGCCCTCACTGTCACGCAAACTTATTCCAGTGTCTGCCTGCATGCCAGCTGAAAATCTTTGCCAGTGTGTGTGTATAGGCCACCTTCCCCTCCCTCCAAAGCATGCATAGCCTACTGTAGCTACTGACATTACAGACGAGATTCAGAAATTAGGGAGAGAGATTTTTCTAATTAGAGAACAATATATTAACTTTTTCAATGCTAGTTAAGGATACTATAGTTATCACGTGTCACATTGGATTTATTAACTACAAAAAGTAAGACGTGTTTTTATTTTAATTCTGGTGCCGCTCTGCACACACAAGATTGTTAGCTAGCTAGCTCTGGTCTAGCTCTCAAAAAGTCTAGGTGGCATTATGTGTAATGTAAATGGAACAAAGTCATGATCAAGGGCTAGCTCTGGTCCAAAGTTATTTAAACCAACTCTGAAGTTCAAAGAGATTCAAAGTTCCTTCACAGAAGCCGCTCCTCCGTAGGTATAATTATGTGGGCCTAATTCAGATAATGCATGTCATAACAACAAGATGCCCAGCACTTCATGCCCAGCACTCGCCTCACCAGCAAAATCTCAGTCGCATGTCGCATCCTACACTACACTTGCCCACCCCAAACATGTAAACTCACACATTGTTTACATGTTGAGCTATATGTTCTCAATTAAAAAATGATACCAGTAGACAATGTATGAGGCAAACCATATACCAGATTTTGTACATGCCTTTTAAGTGCTGACATATAAAATTGTTTAGTGCAAATCCAACCCTTGTAATTTAGGTACAGTATGAAAATAAGGAGATGACAATTAGGCTACAGGAGATGAGCATTACAGGTAACATTATGATGTAAAATGAGGCATTATTTGGATGACATTTTTAGTCCTCACGCACTGTTGTTCCTACGGCACTAATCTGGTGAGCACCTTTGGAGCTCCACCCAAAAGGCATTTGATTGGTTTGACGTGTTGCGAGGCGTCACTGATTTAGTTGATTTCTGCCATGGAACATCCCCAGGCATTCTGTTTTAGGGAAGCCTGGTTGGCAATGAGGCTACTACAGATGCGACGAGTCGTTAATTATTTTTGCATAGCTATGCAAAAGGTTGTCCATTCTAACATAATGGTTGCTATGCAGGCAGGATAACGTTCTTGTCACTTTCTAGCTAGCTAGCCAACTTCAGCTAACTCAGCCGCATCAAACATTGCACCTGGAATGACAGTACACTAGCTGCATTTTATTTTGTTTTAGCAATTTATCTATTGGCATTTACTTGGATATATCCATGATAATGATGTTGATGTGTGATTTCACCTAGCTCAGAAAAAGTAGTGTCGTCTGGGCACCGTTCAGTATGGTACAGAGATCAAAATTCTAAAGTGAAACATTGTTTCAGAGGTTGGATAGGCAGACAGCGAGGCTTATATTGACCCCCGCTGTACCAAACCAAATGCTAGTCTGGAAGCAAGGGGAAATAATGTGCGAGTTTATATAAGTACAAGAGATGATTCAGACAGCAACCTGAACATGATGATATTCTTATGGAGGTGCAGTGATACTTTTCAGATGGAACTGTTAGCGGGCATAGTGTGCCTTCTTGTCCAATCAGCATCCAGGATCCAAACAACCAGTTTTATAATCTGCTAAATGGCATATTATTATTATTATTATTATATTATTATTATAATGACAGTTATAAACCGGGTGGTTTGAGCCATGAATGCTGATTGACTGAAAGCCGTGGTATATCAGACCGTATACCACGGGTATGACCCAAAAATATTTTTTACTGTTCTAATTACGTTGGTAACCAGTTTATAAAAGCAATAAGGCACCTCGGGGGTTTGTGGAAATGGATGCAGCAGGAGTTTCCCAGTGCCTCGACCAGCACCAGCAGAAGCTTGCCCAGTTGAACGCCACCATGCAGGAAGTGCTCCAAACTCTGCATAATCTGCCCAGTGCTCTGGTTCCACCTCAGGGAGCGGCGAGTGCCCCCAATCCACCTGTTCCTGTGCTATCACCCACTTCTGCAGGAACCCTCGCCCTACCGGAGCGCTATGACGGTAAAACTACTAAATGTAGCGGCTTCTTGCTACAGGTTTCACTTTATCTGGCGCATCAGCCTGGGGCATATCCATCTGACCAAGACAGGATAGCGCTGGTGATTTCGGATGGCGCTTCCCTACCCCACCTTCCTCGCTAGGTTCAGGGTGGTGTTTGATCATCCCACGGAGGGAAAGGACGGGGGTGAGCGTCTCCTCCATCTACAACAGAGAGAGGGGACCACGTCCGAGTACGCTCTGAGCTTTCGCACGGTGGCAGCATCTTCCGGCTGGAGAGGCTTACGGGAGGACATCAAGACGGAACTCGCATGTCGGGACGACGAGATGGAACTTGATACCCTCATCACCACGTCCATCCGTCTTGACGACATGTTGAGAGAGAGACGGCATTCCCAACACCTCCCGGAGCCTCGACGCTCACCCCATCTGAGCTATGGATGCCGCCCTGTTTCCGAGTCCTCACCCATGGAGGTGGGCAGCACTCCCTACACCACCACGGACCACAGATCTCCTGGCGGCTCCCTACCTAGGCGGTATGACTCCCGTCGCCTTTCCGTGAATGTTACGTCAGCTCCTATCACAAAACCATTGTTTTTAGTTCCCATAATGGTGACTGGTTATTCCTTCTCTTCCATTTCTACTTCAATGATAAATCCGGATCAGCGGGGAACCTTATAGATAGGGAGCTGGTCTCTGAATGGGGGTTGCCCACCGTGCCACTGCCATCTCCGCTACACGTCACCTAACTGGACAATAAACCCCTTGGATCAGGCACCATTACGCACGTCACTCTCCCCATTACCATCACCATTCCCACACTACCGGAGCACCACGAGGAGCTGTCATTCCACATCGTCACGTCACCCCTTCACCGGATCGTCTTGGGATTTCCCTGGCTCAGACTACACAATCCCACCATCAATTGGATCACCAAGAGGATCACAGCCTCGTCCACCTCATGCCGGAAGACCTGCCTGCCGGTGGTTTGTTGTTCCACGTCAATGGAGAGTCCGGAGTCCGCCCTCCAGCCCAACATTCCACGTGAGTACGCAGATCTCTCCGATGTCTTCTCTTCATTAAAGGCTACGTGTCTCCCTCCTCACAGGCCCTGGGACTGCGCCATTGACCTGCTGGAGGGACAACACCCCCCAAAGAGTCGCATTTACCCCCTTTCCATGGCGGAGTCTGAGGCCATGGAGAAGTATGTGGCGGAGACCCTGAAACAGGGGTTCATCAGACGCTCTACCTCTCCTGCCTCCGTCAGCTTCTTCTTCGTGGCCAAAAAAGACGGAGGACTGAGACCATGCATTGACTACAGGGGGCTGAACGCAGTCACCACCAAGTACCGGTACCCCCTCCCTCTGGTTCCGTCGGCCATCGAGCAGCTACGAGGGGCCCGGTACTTTACCAAGTTGGACCTGAGGAGTGCCTACAACCTGATCCGAAACCGGGAAGGAGACGAGTGGAAAACGGCATTCAGCACTACCTCAGGCCACTATGAATACTGCGTCATACCCTACGGCCTCGCCAACGCACCTTCCGTGTTCCAGTCCTTCGTCAATGACGTGTTCCGGGACATGCTGAGTAGACAGGTGGTGGTTTACGTCGACGATATCCTGATCTACTCGGCTACGTTCGAGGAGCACGTCAGGGACGTCCGAGCTGTCCTACTCTGCCTCCGGGAACACAGCCTGTTGGTGAAGGGGGAGAAATGCGAATTCCACCAACAGGCCATCTCCTTCCTGGGATACCGGATCAGTCCTCAGGGGGTGTTCATGGAGGGAGTGAAGACGGACGCCGTCAGGTCATGGCCAGTTCCCACCACCATCAAGGGCCTACAGATCTTCCTGGGCTTCTCTAATTTCTACCGGTGTTTCATCAGGTCCTTCAGCTCCATTGCCACCCCACTCACCTCTCTCCTTAAGGGTGGGCCTCAGAAGCTGGCCTGGAACCCTGAGGCTGACGCTGCCTTCAAGAGGCTGAAGGAGAGGTTCACCACAGCGCCCATCCTAAAACACCCAGATCCATCTCGTCCTTTCATCCTGGAGGTGGACGCATCGGAGGAGGGCGTGGTTGCGGTCCTCTCCCAGCGGCACGGTAAGCCAGAGAAAATGTATCCCTGTGCCTTTTTCTCTAAAAGGCTTACCCCTGCAGAGAGGAACTATGGAGTTGGAGACAGGGAGCTGTTGGCGGTGGTTCTCGCTCTGGAGGAATGGAGACACTGGCTGGAGGGCGCATTCCATCCATTCCGGATTCTTACTGACCTCCGGAATTTGGAGCACATACGGGCAGCGAAACAGATGAACTCTCGTCAAGCCAGGTGGGACCAATTTCTCACTCGCTTCCAATTCATTCTGTCCTACCGCCCAGGATCCCAGAATGTGAAGGCCGACGCATTCTCCAGGATGCACCATACCGGAGAAAGGAAGGATCTAGGGGGTCCTATCCTGTCCTCGTCTCTCATCGTTGCACCTGTCGTCTGGGATGTGGACGAAGACATCCGCCTGGCGGCTCAGGAGGACCCAGCGCCTACCAATGCCCCTCTGGGGCGCGCGTATATACCCACCAGTGTCCGTGACCGCCTGCTGATCTGGGTGCACACTACCCTTACGGCAGGGCACTCTGGAATTACGCGCACCCTGCATTCTCTAGCCCAAAAATACTGGTGGCCCACCTTGGCTTCTGATGTCTTCCGCTATGTCAACTCCTGTTCCGTATGTGCCCAAACAAAGACACCTCGGAACACCCCGGCAGGCAAACTAGTTCCTCTCCCAGTGCCTCAGCGACCTTGGTCACACCTGTCCATAGACTTCCACGTTCTGACGGCTTCACCACAGTCATGGTGGTCGTAGATCGGTTCTCCAAATCATGCTCTTTTTTGCCACTAACTGCTCTTCCTTCTGCTCTCCAGGTCGCTGAGGTCCTGTTCCAACAGGTCTTCCGGCATTATGGACTTCCGGAGGACATCGCCTCGGACCGTGGCCCCCAATTCACCTCCCGAGTGTGGAAGGCTTTCCTGGAGAAGATCGGGGCCATGGCCAGCCTCACTTCCGGGTATAGGCCTCAGTCGAATGGGCAGGTGGAGCGCATGAACCAGGAGCTGGGGAGGTTTCTTTGTTGCCACTGTCAGGACTGGCAGGGTGAGTGGGCGAGGTTTCTTCCCTGGGCAGAATATGCCCAAAACTCCCTTGTTCACTCCTCCACGGGGCTCACTCCCTTCCAGTACGTCCTGGGGTACCAGCCAGCCCTGGCCACTTGGACACCCAGCCAGACCGATGCGCCCGCTGTCGACGAGTGGTTCCACAGGGCCGGACAGGTCTGGGACGCCGCCCATGTCCATCTCCAGAGGGCAATTCATCGGCAGAAGGACAAAGCCGACCGCCTCCGCAGTGAGGCCCCTGTATTCCAGCCTGGGGATCGTGTCTGGCTGTCCACAAAAAACCTCCCTCTCCGCCTGCCCTGCAAGAAACTGAGCCCCCGGTTTGTGGGGCCATTTAAGGTCCTCCGGCGGATAAATGAGGTATCATACCGGCTGCTCCTTCCCCCTCACTACCGTGTCTCACCCACTTTTCATGTGTCTCTCCTCAGGCCGATGGTTCCTGGTCCCCCGGGGTACGCCTCCTCCGCCCCTGGACATTGATGGGAGTCCGGCGTATGCGGTGAGGGACATGCTGGACTCCAGGTTCCGTGGGGGACGGCTCCATTACCTGGTGGACTGGGAGGGGTAGGGTCCTGAGGAGAGAAGCTGGGTTCCGGCTGGGGACGTTCTGGACCCCAACCTAATTCGCCGCCCTGACCGGCCCGCTCCTCGTCCTCGGGGTCGTCCTCCTGGCTGGCGATGTCCAGCGGCTGGAGCCGCGCGTCCGGGGGGGGGGTACTGTCACGTCTCCTCCCGTTGCTCCCCTCCGCCGCTCTGATTCGCCGGTCTACTGAGCCACCGGTCTGAGCGCACCACCTCTGCAAAAGACTATATTTTTGGTATTGGAAAATATATATCACAGCGGTTTAGATGGTACAATGATTGTCTACACTATACTTGCTTGTTTTGTCACATAAATTGAAATTAGTGGAACTATTATAATTTTTGCAACAAGGAAATGGTGGAGCGAATTTTACATAGTGCATCTTTAATTATTGATACATCAACAAATGCAGAAGATGTGGCATATAACGAGTGTACAAAACATGAAGAACACCTTCCCATATTGTCTCATGGCTTAGAAATCCTTATTTAACCTGTCTCCTCCCCTTCATCTACACTTGTTGAAGTGGATTTAACAAGTGACATCAATAAGGGATCATAGCTTTCACCTGGATTCAACTGGTCAGTCTGTCATGGAAAAGCAGGTGTTCTTAATATTTTGTACACTCAGTGTATACTATAGTAATTAATAGTGTTTTGTAGTATACTGTAGTATTTACTGTTTTTGTGGACTGTAGTGTTTTTGTGGGCATTACTGTAGTATTTATTATAGTGTTTATGTTTTATTATCTTTGACATAGAAGTGTAGGCGTTCTCCTTGAGAAAACCTACTGGAGAAATACTAGAAAAGCACATTTTCCATAACTTGTAGATAGGACTGGGGTCTGAATGGATATTTTCAATGTGGAAATGTGGGACATCTTTTGTTGAGACATTGATCAATGAGATTTCAACCTTTATTCACCCACTCAAAAAGACAGCCAGAAGTTTGTTGAATTCCCAATGTGTTATCACTACACTTTCAACCATTTAAAAGCAAAACAAAGTTCCAATGGGAATACAATGTCAGATATTTTGTATTTATACAACGTGTTATCACTGTGTTTCATCTAATGGCACAACCGAATGACCTGGATTGTAGTTGAGATTAGGGTGTGTCCGTCAATTCACTCTGGAGTGCCAGAGTGCGCTCAGAGTGCTCTCTGGGCGTTCGTAAATTCAGAGCATTGTCAGATTGTCTGTTAGTGAATTCAAAGCGTTTCGCTCTCGGAGCGTTCAGAGCGCACACTGGATGCTCTGGCCAAGGAGTAGGGTTGATCCGAGCGTTCTGACCTCACAACAGCAGTCAAGCACCAAAGCTAACAGACAAATGAGAGAACACCTCACTCTGACCATTTACGAACGCACCCGATTTTTGGTTTAGTTGTCATCTAAATAAATGTGTTATCACTGCACTTTCAACAATTTTTTGAACAAAAGTTCAAATGAAGTTGAAATGAGAATACAATGTCACACATTTTGTATTTACACAACAACTTAATGTGTTATCACTGTGCTTCATCTAATAGCAAAACCAAATGACCTGGGTTGAGATTACATTAAAAGTACATAGTGCAACTGATCAATGCTGTTCGAGATTCTGTACAGATATTTATATTGTGGAGCTCTCCACAGAGCTGCGACCTTTGCATGCCATCTTGAACACGCAGGCCTTCTATGATTACATAAGACTTTTATAGTTACAGTAACTTCAAAATGTGGCCATGGATGACTTACTCATTTTAAGGTTGAATAAAAACGTACATTATTTTGCAAGATAGCCTTAACTTTAGGCTATTTACTGTATTACAAAAGTCGTATCGAATTGTGTTAGGTTGACAACGCAACCAAATATCTACATTTACAGGAGATGCCTATGTTGTGCCACTGACTTAGTCTGACTTTAATTCCAGTTTGTCTACAAATTAATAATTGATATGTTGGATTAATGTCTCCACCTCAACCAAAAATCTAAGTTAAAGAATATAACTAAATCAAATCAAACCTTAAATGAACTTTAAATCAAGTTTGATTTGATTTAGTCCTATTCTTTAACTTAAGATTTTTGATTGAAATGGAGATGTGAATCCAACATATTTATTATTAACTTGAAGATTACATTTATCATCAACCAAAGCTTGAAACCCCAGGCCAATATGTATTGTCTATTTTTAGTTGAACCCTGGTTGAATTGAAACAATAGCCGTTAATGACTTTGAAAATGCTATATAGGCCTAAATAGTATCATCGATGATACTGTATATGACATGACTTATAGAGTATGGTTTAATTTGCTCTGTTGAACCTACCCTTTGGAATGACTTCGATAGCAACAGTGAATCTATTTAGTTATTAAGAGATCGCTCAATACTAATTCTCATGATAGCACATTGGTAGTAATCAGTGACAAATAGTTAAGGTGGTTAAACCCTGGATCGGAGACCAAATGGATAGCTGTAGATAGATCAACTCTCTAGTAAGAGGTGATGCCCAGCCTATTGTTTTTTGTCTGATAGTGGATATAACGTTGAAGATCTGACGTGGTTTCAAAGGTACATATTGAACATATTTTATACAAGGTTTGTCTATGTAAAAAATTGGTTATCATGATGACATAATTCTGTGGTTGAAATTTCACCCTCAAAACAACAGTTGACTTTTTGCAAATCCAATGTAATTTCTATGCAGATTCCACATCACAATACGCTGATAAATTACGTTGAAAGACGCTCTTTACACTAGGTTTCTCACTTATGGGTGACACAAATAGGGATATGGGGGAAGGGAATGGACAGGGTATATGCAAATTAAATACTGTAGTATTTACTCTAATTTAAAAAAAAGTGTTGTGTTTTTGCGGACTGTAGTGTTTTTGCGGACATTACTGTAGTATTTACTGTAGTATTCTACAGTATACTACAACCTTCTATAGTATAGTGCCTTCAGAAAGTATTCATACCCCTTGACTTAATCCACATTTTGTTGTGTTACAGCCTGAATTCAAAATTGATTTTTTTCTCACACATCTATACACATTACCCCATAATGACAAAGTGAAAACATGTTTTTAGACATTTTTGCAACTTTATTGAAAATGAAATACAGAAATCAATTTACATAAGTATTCACACCCCTGAGTCAATACTTTGTGTAAGCACGTTTGGTGGTGATTACAGTGGTGAGTCTTTTTGGGTAAGTCTCTAAGCTTTGCACACACCTGGATTGGACAGTCTTTGCCCATTATACTTTTTAAAATTCTTCAAGTTCTGCCAAGTTGATTGTTGATAATTGCTAGACAGCCATTTTCAAGTCTTGCCATAGATTTTCAAGCCAATTTAAGTCAAAACTGTAACTAGGCCACTCAGGTAGATTCAATGTCATCTTGGTATGCAGCTCCAATGTATATTTGGCCTTGTGCGTTAGGTTATTTTCCTGCTGTAAGGTGAATTAGTCTCCCATTGTCTGTTGGAAAGCCGACTGAACCAGCTTTTCCTCTAGGATTTTGTCCGTGCTTAGCTCTATTCCGTTTATTTTTATCCTAAAAAATATCCCTAGTCCTTGCCTATGACAAGCATACCCATAACATGATGCAGCCACCACCATGCTTGAAAATATGAAGAGTGGGATTTGCCGCAAACATAACGCTTGTATTCAGGACAAAAATGTAATTTCTTTGACATTTATTTTTTGCAGTATTACTTTAGTGCCTTGTTGCAAACAGGTTGCATGTTTTGGAATATTTGTATTCTGTACAGGCTTCCTTTTCACTCTGTCATTTAGGTTAGTATTGTGGAGTAACTACAATGTTGTTGATCCATCCTCAGTTCTCATATCACAACTATTAAATTCTGTTTTAAAATCACAGATGGCCTCCTGAGCAGTTTCCTTCCTCTCTGGCAACTGACTTAGGAAGGATGCCTGTATCTTTGTAGCCACTGGGTGTATTGATACACCATCCAAAGTGTAATTAATAACTTCACCTGCTTTATTATTATTTTGTATTTTTTTACACACATCTACTAATCGGTGCCCTCTTTGCGAGGCATTGAAAAACCTCCCTGGTCTTTGTGGTTGAATCTGTGCTTGAAATCCACTACTCGATTGAGGGAACTTACAGATAATTGTATGTGTGTGGTACAGAGATGGGGTAGTCATTCAAAACTCATGGTAACCACTATTATTGAACACAGAATGAGTCCATGCAATTATGTGATTTGTTAAGCACATTTTTACTCCTGAACTTATTTAGGCTTGCCATAACAACGGGGTTGAATACATTTTCGACTAAACAAATTCCACTTTGACATTATGGGTTATTGTGTGTAAATCAGTGACACAAAATCTCAATTTAATAAATGTTCAATTCAGGCTGTAACACAACAACATTTGAAAAAGGAAAAGGGGTGTGAATACTTTCTGAAGGCACTAAGTACTACACCTGTTAGAGGGATACTACAGTCATGGTCAAAAGTTTTGAGAATGACACAAATATTAATTTTCACAAAGTCTGCTGCCTCAGTTTTTATGACGGAAATTTGCATATACTCCAGAATGTTATGAAGAGTGATCAGATGAATTGCAATTAATTGCAAAGTCCCTCTTTGCCATGAAAATGAACTTAATCCCCCCAAAACATTTCCACTGCATTTCAGCCCTGCCACAAAAGGACCAGCTGACATAATGTCAGTGATTCTGTCGTTAACACAGGCGAGAGTGTTGACGAGGACAAGGCTGGAGATCACTCTGTCATGCTGATTGAGTTAGAATAACAGACTGGAAGCTTTAAAAGGAGGGTGGTGCTTGAAATCATTGTTCTTCCTCTGTTAACCATGGTTACCTGCAAGGAAACACGTGCTGTCATCATTGCTTTGCACAAAAAGGGCTTCACAGGCAAGGATATTGCTGCTAGTAAGATTGCACCTAAATCAACCATTTATCGGATCATCAAGAACTTCAAGGAGAGAGGTTCAATTGTTGTGAAGAAGGCTTCAGGGCGCCCAAGAAAGTCCAGCAAGTGCCAGGACCGTCTCCTAAAGTTGATTCAGCTGCGGGATCGGGGCACCACCAGTGCAGAGCTTGCTCAGGAATGGCAGCAGGCAGGTGTGAGTGCATCTGCACACACAGTGAGGCGAAGACTTTTGGAGGATAGCCTGGTGTCAAGAAGGGCAGCGAGGAAGCCACTTCTCTCCAGGAAAAACATCAGGGACAGACTGATATTCTGCTAAAGGTACAGGGATTGGACTGCTGAGGACTGGGGTAAAGTCATTTTCTCTGGTGAATCCCCTTGGGGCATCCAGAAAAAAGCTTGTCCGGAGAAGACAAGGTGAGCGCTACCATCAGTCCTGTGTCATGCCAACAGTAAAGCATCCTGAGACCATTCATGTGTGGGGTTACTTCTCAGCCAAGGGAGTGGGCTCACTCACAATTTTGCCTAAGAACACAGCCATGAATAAAGAATGGTACCAACACATCCTCTGAGAGCAACTTCTCCCAACCATCCAAGAACAGTTTGGTGACGAACATTGCCTTTTCCAGCATGATGGAGCACCTTGCCATAAGGCAAAAGTGATAACTAAGTGGCTCGGGGAACAAAACATCGACATTTTGGGTCCATGGCCAGGAAACTCCCCAGACCTTAATCCCATTGAGAACTTGTGGCCAATCCTCAAGAGGCGGGTGGACAAACAAAAACCCACAAATTCTGACAAACTCCAAGCATTGATTATGCAAGAATGGGCTGCCATCAGTCAGGATGTGGCCCAGAAGTTAATTGACAGCATGCCAGGACGGATTGCAGAGGTCTTGAAAAAGAAGGGTCAACACTGCAAATATTGACTCTTTGCATAAACTTAATGTAATTGTCAATAAAAGCCTTTGACATTTACGGAATGCTTGTAATTATACTTCAGTATACCATAGTAACATCTGACAAAAATATCTAAAAACACTGAAGCAGCAAACTTTGTGAAGACCAATACTTGTGTCATTCTCAATACCTTTGACCACAACTGTACAGTGTGTAGTATAGTATTCTACAGTATACTACAGTTTACTACAGAATTCTATAGTAAGTACTGTAGTATTATATAGTAAACTGTAGTATTTTCTCATGTGGGGCGCTCTCTTTATCAATTGAGGGAAACGCATTAATGCCTATTAGTCCTTTTAACAGTGCAAACAGGGGTGCCTAATGTAAATACTGGCTTTACAACATCCAGTACTTCAGAAGAAAAACGGTTTGATTGCAGTCGCTAACATGTCTAATTAAAGGCTCTAAAGTGACAGTCAGGCTCCCTGTTGAACCATTAATGACTAAACACGCAACTATGTCTGAATTAGGTACGAGGCTGGGAGCATCCATGCCGAATAATGGACAGAGGAATCACGTCTAGTACGTTACTAACTGCTCAGGTCAAATATTGTTAACTAGCCATTAGTCTATTAATGGGGTATTTTGCCATGTTTTTGAATAGGAGATCTATTTACAATGTGTCAGGGTTCTGTGTCGATCTGGAGGACAAAAGTGTTTTTCCTGAGATGGTCAATAGAGGCTTATCTAGAGGGACAGTTTAAGCGGCAACACCAGCCTGCAATGCCTATGACATTAGGTGTCATTAATAAGCCCATTGTGTTGAAGATTTTTGCTTTCATGGATACAATGATGATTGCCTGGTTGTCAGATTTAGATGTGCTTTTAGCCAGGTCCTGGGACTTCCGTTACATTTAGCGCAACAAACACGATAGAGGAGCTGGCTAAAGAATATAGATCATTAGTCCCATTTGGACCCATTCCCTATCTGTTCCTGGATGAGGCTTGTGGTTCGATGCACTTTTATTTCGATTGGTTAGAAAGTTTGTCTGTAGGACTCGTTTCTAGCGTGAACTGAAACTATATTTCATATAATGACGATTTAAAAAATGGCAAGCTTTTTGTAAAAAGTTACTTAGGTCAATCGATGAACATATAAGCTGTTTTAGTGTGTCAGTGACATTGTCCTGGAGTGTGGGCATATGAGTCAGCAGGGGGAGTAGGCTACAGTTGGTGGTGAGGCCTTGGGACCTTAGAGTAGATGGGGGGGTGGGGGAGAGTGAGAGAGAGAGACAGCGAGAGAGATAGAGAGAAAATAAATAAAGAAAGAAAGAAAGACACAGTGGCTGCCAAAAAAACCTTACAGCAGGGTCAAGATAAAGGAAACTACAATCTGATTTGTCATTATTGACCAAAACGCACAGTCACATGAATAAAGATACAATATTCAGAATCAGATTCATAGCTTCAAATCCATGCAATCCGGATGTTCTCAGAATGCAAAGCTTTGAAATTAGCCTTGACCAGACCCATTTGACATTTGTCACTCAGTCTACTGCCTAGTCTATCCATACCTTACCATCTTTCCGGATCCCCTTCTCCAGTGTGAAAAGGGTCTCAGGACCTTTGTCCTGGGAGGTGGGCCGAGCCGATGTGGGGGTCCCCGATATTGCCCTGAGGTTGAGAAGAAACACAGGCCATATTTACTCAGACCGCCCTCCAACAAGGAGTGAAAAAAACAAAAACACTATTTTCAAAATTACTTCACTAGGTAGAACCTGTAGCCCCTGTAATAAATTATGTGACTAGTCCCCCCCACCCAGCCCCAAATTAATCCCATAAATGTTATTACAATTCCTCCCATTGGTAACTGCCTAAAAAAACACACCACACACACACACACACACACACAGACCAGGTGTTTACATTGGGGCAAGTGATGCTAGCAGCAGCTAAACAAAGGTCAGTCATCTGTCAAAATTAAGGACGCTCCATAAAGCTTTCATTAGCCCGCCAACCACCCGCCTTTATTATTATTTAGCTCACGGCTCATTATGTTGTGTAAACCTTAAAAATGGACCCCTGATTAGGACCCAGCAGTAGAAGGCTACATTGTTGCCTGCCGCGCCGTGTGGATCGTAAACATTAGTTCGTTCCCTGCAATAAAAACAGACTGTTCATTTATTCAAATAAATAGAGCATTTGCGATTGGTATTTTCATTGGTTATAATTAGACTGTTATAGTGCATTAAACAGGAGCTAAAAAAGTATACAGAAGTACCAGAGGATCTCTTTAATGCAGGTAATGCTAGACTGGTAGTTTGCTGGAATTCCCCCCCCCCTGGTTATTAAACAAATCCCATGCTAAACATCACACCTACGAACCCCAAAGTATTTAGACTGAAACAAGGAACAACAACTTAAGCTTTTCGTATTGTGTATTTTTGTTCTACCTTATGTTCCGTGTTGTATTACATTGTTATTGATTACTGCATTGTTGGGTTTAGAGCTTGTAAGTCTTGTAAGGCATTTCACTGTACTTGTGCATGTAACTTTAAAACTTGAAACTTGATAACATTTACAATGTAAGTGGTGTACAAACAACTGTACTTCATTGTGGTGAAACACAAACCGAATGTATCGATCGGTTTGAAAAACTTATTTTCAGAGCAGTAGTAAAGCTTGCAATATACTACTTCACTAGAAAGACATGCTCAGAGAGATTTCATGCAAAGCTTGGGGTGTCTGTTAGATTGTTAGTCTTCATTCAACATCAACATGAAGCCACAAAAAAATTATACAATGTCTACTTTGTCCATTCTATATATAATTTTGGATGATATACCTTTTGTGCAGTACACACCTATGTGGATTAATGTTCGACAACGCCTGTCTTCGTTGTGAGCATAACACATTAACATGAATTATATTTAAATAACCAAAGCTGTGTATGTTTTGGGGGGGTCATATAGTAGGTTATCAATTTCCTCTGTTAGCCCATCTTCCCTTCCTCTTAAATTCCTCAAAATGATGCAAGCATCAATCCAATCAAGGAAAACCAAAACCAGCAACTGGTGGTAAATGTACCACGGCAGTCCTGTTTTAATCCCCAAAGTGAATGCGCAACCAAGAATGCACGTACCATGACCTACTGCAAAAGGAAACAGTAATAGCCTTCCAACTCCATTCATATTTGTGATTTATGCGAGTAATTATCGAAGGCATTTCTTCCCCTCTAAACAAAGCCATCCAAAAATGTATTGACAGATTATTCTAAATCCTGCGGATGTTTCTGTGATTACAGTAATGAGCTAAAATAACATAACCGAAAACATGAAACGATATTTAGAGGGAAAAACCTTTAAGGGAGAACTCTTTCCCCAAAATATTCCTCAAGACATCACTAATGCATTTCGTTATTGCGTTTCATGACAGTAAAATACTTAGTCTTTAAGGTTCAATGCTGGCCCTAGAGAAAAGCGTTTGTGTGTGTGTCTGTCTGCGTCTTGTGTCTGCATGTGTATGCAGAGTTTTTTTAAAGACAGAGGAGATCTTTGCGTGAGTGTCTCTAATTGGCAGCAGAGGGGAGCAGCTGTAAACTGACATCTGCAGCTGATTTTTTGTGATAAATCAGGTTTGTTTCTCGACTGGCATGCTTCCACTGAGCTTTCACTCTACTCCCTCTCTCTCTCTCTCTATTACCCTGCCCAGCGGAAACCCAAAGACTAGGAATGGAGGTCTGGAACATGCTTGACCCCTCTCCACGTTTTGGGTGGCCGGACAACATGAGCTGTGAAAGATGCTTCCTGGCCAAACTGGAGCGAAAAATGCATGAAGAAATGTGTCTCAATGCACTTCACTGGCTGATAAACATGTGAACAGACCACCGATAAAAAGGTAGTCCCATCCTGTCCCTGTCCTCCAACAGTAGCAGCTGTGTTACGTCAAATGACTTCCCTATCAGAAAAGGTCTCCCTATAGATCTGTCCCTGCACATGTGTCATTATTCAGTGTGAGAACTCTAACTTGTGCAAATACCCCCCCAAAAAAATTTGTTGTCGCAGACTCAACCAGTTAGGTAGCTGGTTATATAAAATATTAACGTTAGTAGGTAACATAAGTGTACGCAATATTTAAACAAGTGAGCGAGAAGCATCATCTGATGGAACACTGACAGACCAAACCCAGTGGCGGCAGATGATATGAGATATTTGGTGTGGGGGGGGTGGGAAGGTGGGGGGGCAGGGGGGAATCGATAGTTACATATCGGGATATTATACTGAAGGGAAAGAAAATGCAACATGCAACAATTTCAAAGATTTTACTGAGTTACAGGAAATCAGTCAATTGAAATTCATTACGGCCCTAATCTATGGATTTCACGACTGGGAGCAGCTGTAGCCACACATACTTAAAAAAAGGTAGGGGTGTGGATCAGAAAACCAGTCAGTATCTGGTGTGACCACCATTTCCCAAATGCAGCGCGACACATCTCCTTCGCATAGAGTTGATCAGGCTGTTGATTGTGGCCTGTGGAACGTTGTTTCACTTCTCTTTAATGGCAATCAAAGTTGCTGGATATTGGCGGGAACTGGAACACGCTGTCGTACACATCGATCCAGAGCATCCCAAACATGCTCAATGGGTGACATGTCTGGTGAGTATGCAGGCCATGGAAGAACTGGGACATTTTCAGCTTCCAGGAATTGTGTACAGATCCTTGTGACATGGGGCCGTGCATTATCACGCTGAAACATGAGGCGATGGCAGCGGATGAATGGCACGACAATGGGCCTCAGGATCTCGTCACGGTATCTCTGTGCATTCAAATTGCCATCGATAAAATGCAATTGTGTTTGTTGTCCGTAGCTTATGTCTGCCCATACCATAACCCCACCGCCACTATGGGGCACTCTGTTCACATGTTGACATCAGCAAACCGCTTGCCCACACAACGCCATACATGTATGTGGTCTGCAGTTTGGAGGCCGGTTGGACGTACTGCCAAATTACCTAAAACGACGTTGGAGGCGGCTTATGGTAGAGAAATTAACATTAAATTATCTGGCAACAGCTCTGGTGGACATTTCTGCAGTCAGCATGCCAATTAACCACTCCCTTAAAACTTGAGACATCTGTGACATTGTGTTGTGTGACAAAACTGCACATTTTAGAGTGGCGTTTTATTGTCTCCAGCACAAGGTGCACCTGTGTAATGATCATGCTGTTTAATCAGCTTCTTGATAGTCCATTCACCTGACAGGTGTGGCATATCTTGGCAAAGGAGAAATGCTCACTAACAGGGATGTAACAAGCTTTTTATGCGTATTTCAGCTCACGAAACATGGGACCAACACTTTACATGTTGCGTTTATATATTGACAATATCGCAATTTACAGTATTTGCGCAAGTTGGCTGTGTACCTGCACCAAAATTCCAGTATTCTTTCTTTATAGCTTGTTCTCCAATTAGTTTTCAGCACTTTTATTTCCATGACCTATTAAAACTCATTTTCTCATTGTTCTCTCTTGTCCCTCTGCAGCAGACAAATGGTGAGCAATATGTTTGGAACATCGAATCGCAATACATATAGAATCATGAGAATCGCAATACGCAATCACCACCCTTTTTCAAAATGTTCACCTTGTGTTGCCTTACAGCCTGAAATGAAAACACATAAAATCTGACTTTTTCCGGCTTTATTTAGAAACAGTAACCCACAATATCCAAGTGGGAAAAAATTTCAAAAAAACTCTGAAAATGTATTCAAATTAAAACAGTACAATACCCTATTTGGATAAGTGAACACCCCCCTGAGTTAATACTTGGTGGAACCACCTTTTACTTGAATTACAGCCATGAGTCTGTTTCAATACTAACTTTACACACCTACAGTCGTGGTCAAACGTTTTTGCAGTGTTGACCCTTCTTTTTCAAGACCTCTGCAATCCGCCCTGGCATGCTGTCAATTAACTTCTGGGCCACATCCTGACTGATGGCAGCCCAATCTTACATAATCAATGCTTGGAGTTTGTCAGAAATTGTGGGTTTTTGTTTGTCCACCTGCCTCCTGAGGATTGACCACCAGTTCTCAATGGGATTAAGGTCTGGGGAGTTTCCTGGCCATGGACCCAAAATGTCGATGTTTTGTTCCCCGAGCCACTTAGTTATCACTTTTGCCTTATGGCAAGGTGCTCCACCATGCTGGAAAAGGCAACGTTCGTCACCAAACTGTTCTTGGATGGTTGGGAGAAGTTGCTCTCGGAGGATGTGTTGGTACCATTCTTTATTCATGGCTGTGTTCTTAGGCAAAATTGTGAGTGAGCCCACTCCCTTGGCTGAGAAGCAACCCCACACATGAATGGTCTCAGGATGCTTTACTGTTGGCATAACACAGGACTGATGGTAGCGCTCACCTTGTCTTCTCCAGACAAGCTTTTTTCCAGATGCCCCAAACAACCGTAAAGGGGATTCATCAGAGAAAATGACTTTACCCCAGTCCTCAGCAGTCCAATCCCTGTACCTTTTGCAGAATATCAATCTGTCCCTGATGTTTTTCCTGGAGAGAAGTGGCTTCTTTGCTGCCCTTCTTGACACCAGGCCATCCTCCAAAAGTCTTCGCCTCACTGTGTGTGCAGATGCACTCACACCTGCCTGCTGCCATTCCTGAGCAAGCTCTGCACTGGTGGTGCCCCGATCCCGCAGCTGAATCAACTTTAGGAGACGGTCCTGGCACTTGCTGGACTTTCTTGGGCACCCTGAAGCCTTCTTCACAACAATTGAGCCTCTCTCCTTGAAGTTCTTGATGATCCGACAAATGGTTGATTTAGGTGCAATCTTACTAGTAGCAATATCCTTGCCTGTGAAGCCCTTTTTGTGCAAAGCAATGATGACGGCACGTGTTTCCTTGCAGGTAACCATGGTTAACAGAGGAAGAACTATGATTTCAAGCACCACCCTCCTTTTAAAGCTTCCAGTCTGTTATTCTAACTCAATCAGCATGACAGAGTGATCTCCAGCCTTGTCCTCGTCAACACTCTCACCTGTGTTTTTACATTTTAGTCATTTAGCAGACGCTCTTATCCAGAGCGACTTACAGTTAGTGAGTGCATACATATTTCATACTGGCCCCCCATGGGAAACGAACCCACAACCCTGGCGTTGCAAGCGCCATGCTCTACCAACTGAGCTACAGGGGACCACTGTGTTAATGAGAGAATCACTGACATGATGTCAGCTGGTCCTTTTGTGGCAGGGCTGAAATGCAGGGGAAATGTGTTTTTGGGATGAAGTTAATTTTCATGGCAAAGAGGGACTTTGCAATTAATTGCAATTCATCTGATCACTCTTCATAACATTCTGGAGTATATGCAAATTGCCATCATAAAAACTGAGGCAGCAGACTTTGTGAAAAGTAATATTTGTGTCATTCTCAAAACTTTTGACCACGACTGTAGACTGTGCAATATTTGCCCATTATTCCTTGCATAATTGTTCAAGCTCAGTCAAATTGCATGGTGACTGCTCATGGACTGCACACAAGTCATTCCACAGATTCTCGATAGGATTTAGGTCGGGGCTCTGACAAGGCCACTCAAGGACATTCACATTCTTGTCCTTCAGCCACTGTACGGTTGCTTTGGCGGTGTGCTTTGGGTCATTGTCATGTTGAAACGTGAACCATCTTCCCATTTTCAACTTCCTGGCAGAGGGCTGCAGGTTCTCCTTAAGAATCTGTCGGTATTTTGCACTGTCCATTTTCCCTTCTATCCTGACAAGTGTTGGTTTTGGTCTCATCTGACCACAGCACCTTTTGCCACTTGGCCTCGGAATCTACAATGTGCTTTTTGGCAAAGCTCAAACGAGACATGATGTGGCTTTTTTTGAGGAGTGTTTTTTTTCTTGCCACCCTCCCATACAGGACAGATTTGTGGAGCGCATGTGATATTGTGGTCACATGCACACATTTACCAGTCTTTGCCATAAAGGCCTGAAGCTCCTTCAAAGTCGCCATTGGCTTCTTGGTAGCCTCTCTGATCAGTCTCCTCCTTGCCCGGTCATCCAGTTTGGAGGGACGACCTGATCTATGCAGGGTCTGGGTGGTGCCATACGCCTTCCACTTCTTAATGGTGTTAACTGTGCTCCGAGGGATAGACAAATCCTTTGAAATCTTTTTATATCCATCCCGACTTGTGCCTTTCCACAACTTTATCTCGTAGATCCTTTGAAAGTACCTTTCCACCCATAGTGGATTCTTTGCTTTGAATTGCACTACTAAGCAGTGGAGTCCTCTATGAACAACTGCTTTTATTCTGAAATAAATTAAAGTCACTACAATTGATCACAGATGGAAGCCAATTAGCTTGATTTGTGATCTGGAAGGTGGTTGGTTATACCTCAGCAAGATTGCAATTCTAAAGGGGGGGGGGGGGGGGGGGGGGTGTTCACTTATCCAAATAGGGTATTTTACTGTTTTACTTGTAATATATTTTCAGATTTTTGTTTTTTCACTTTGATATTGTGGGTTACTGTGTATAAATACAGTATAATTTTATGTGTTTTAATTTCAGGCTGTAAGGCAACAAAAGGGGAACATTTTGAAAGGGGGTGGTGATTTTCTATACCCATTGCAAGTACTGTGGTATCGTATGGTAAGGTCACTGGCAATTCCCAGCAATACACAAGCTCTAGCTCCCGACATGGCAGACATGCTACACGCCAGTGGCCTTTCACCACTAAAGTGCTGGCTGTGTGTCCACAATAGTGCTTACACCTGTATTTGTACGTGTTGAAAATAACTGGTATAATCCACAGTTATTGAAAAAACATTCGGACATGGGGAAAAAGAGACGAATATAAAGCAAAAGGGAATAAAGCAATCACAATTCTATCATACAGTCCTTTATTTTTGTACTACATTGGAACGACAAAAAAAAAACTCATGCAGAACTGATGATTCTTCCTGCTCACTCTGCTCCAATTGCCTGAGGACACAGATGCACTTGTGGACAGGGGAGCTCTGATTACACAGACTAACCACACTTGGAACACGAGTGAAACAAAGACAACGAGTTACCAAGATCAACATGGGGAACGGATGGTGCGAACTAGTGTGTGTCTCATTGGAGAGAGAGAGAGAGAGAGAGAGAGAGAGAGAAGTCAGAAGGGACCTTGGGTTAACTCTCACAGACAAGAGGAGAAAACAGACATGAGCGAAGGTGGAGAAGGGGCTGGAGCACACTCTGCTAGCTGGAGAACTACAGTATTACAGTGTGCTAGCTAGCTAGGCATTAGGGTTAGCAGTGTGGTTAAGGTTAGGGTTGTGGTTAAGGTTAGGTTTAAAATATGATTTTATGACTTTGTGGCGGTGCCAGTTAGTGACCACTCTGCAGAGCTGCCTCCCGGCCAAGACTCATGACAATAAATGCCAACCTGTGAAGGAACAAGGGAAGGAAGCAGTTATTTTAAGAAGCACTTTTTTTTTCTACATGGCACAGGAGGAGGGCCTTGTTTTTGAAAGGATTTGGGCTTTTGACCATACCGTGTGATCTTGACCATATTAAGCACTAAAATGAAAACGGAATAACAACCGTGTTGAGAGGCATTATGAACAGGACCACTGAGTAGTTACTGGAGGCAGAGAGTTTTGCACAACCTACTGCAACTCCATCACACGTTTGAAGTTTATTTGTGACTGGTCACTCGCAATAAGGGTCTGTTGGCCACTTACGTGTTTGCTGGGCATTTGACAAACAATCAGACATTCAACCACTATGACATTAGGTTTGGTAATGAATTTTTAACAAAAGTCAAAACTGAGAGGCAGACAGACAAGCTTCGACTAGGCCAGAGGGGTATCCGACGAAGCAGGTTTGAGGAGTTAGCTACAGTTGAAGTCGGAAGTTTACATACACTTACAGTGAGGGAAAAAAGTATTTGAGCTGATTTTGTACGTTTGCCCACTGACCAAAAAATGACCAGTCTATAATTTTAATGGTAGGTTTATTTAAACAGTGAGAGACAACAAAAAAATCCAGAAAAACGCATGTCAGACATGTTATGAATTGATTTGCATTTTAATGAGGGAAATAAGTATTTGACCCCTCTGCAAAACATGACTTAGTACTTGGTGGCAAAACCCTTGTTGGCAATCACAGAGGTCAGACGTTTCTTGTAGTTGGCCACCAGGTTTGCACACAAGTCAGGAGGGATTTTGTCCCACTCCTCTTTGCAGATCTTCTCCAAGTCATTAAGGTTTCAAGGCTGACGTTTGGCTACTCGAACCTTCAGCTCCCTCCACAGATTTTCTATGGGATTAAGGTCTGGAGACTGGCTAGGCCACTCCAGGACCTTAATGTGCCTCTTCTTGAGCCACTCCTTTGTTGCCTTGGCCGTGTGTTTTGGGTCATTGTCATGCTGGAATACCCATGCACAACCCATTGTCAATGCCCTGGCTGAGGGAAGGAGGTTCTCGCCCAATATTTGACGGTACATGGCCCCGTCCATCGTCACTTTGATGCGGTGAAGTTGTCCTGTCCCCTTAGCAGAAAAACACCCCCAAAGCATAATGTTTCCACCTTCATGTTTGACGGTGGGGATAGTGTCCTTGGGGTCATAGGTAGCATTCCTCCTCCGCCAAACACGGTGAGTTGAGTTGAAGCCAAAGAGCTCGATTTTGGTCTCATCTGACCACAACACTTTCACCCAGTTCTCCTCTGAATCATTCAGATGTTCATTTGCAAACTTCAGACGGGCCTGTATATGTGCTTTCTTGAGCAGGGGGACCTTGCGGGCGCTGCAGGATTTCAGTCCTTCACGGCGTAGTGTGTTACCAATTGTTTTCTTGGTGACTATGGTCCCAGCTGCCTTGATATCATTGACAAGATCCTCCTGTGTAGTTCTGGGCTGATTTCTCACCGTTCTCATGATCATTGCAACTCCACAAGGTGAGATCTTGCATGGAGCCCCAGGCCGAGGGAGATTGACAGTTATTTTGTGTTTCTTCTATTTGCGAATTATCGCACCAACTGTTGTCCCCTTCTCACCAAGCTGCTTGGCGATGGTCTTGTAGCCCATTCTAGCCTTGTGTAGGTCTACAATCTTGTCCCTGACATCCTTGGAGAGCTCTTTGGTCTTGGCCATGGTGGAGAGTTTGGAATCTGATTGATTGATCGCTTCTGTGGACAGGTGTCTTTTATACAGGTAACAAGCTGAGATTAGGAGCACTCCCTTTAAGAGTGTGCTCCTAATCTCAGCTCGTTACCTGTATAAAAAGACACCTGGGAGCCAGAAATCTTTCTGATTGAGAGGGGGTCAAATACTTATTTCCCTCATTAAAATGCAAATCAATTTATAACATTTTTGACATGCGTTTTTCTGGATTTTGTTGTTGTTATTCTGTCTCTCACTGTTCAAATAAACCTACCATTAAAATTATAGACTGATCATTTCTTTGTCAGTGGGCAAACGTACATCATTTGATATCATTTGAGTCAATTGGAGGTGTACCTGTGGATGTATTTCAATGCCTACATTCAAACTCAGTGTCTCTTTGCTTGACATCATGGGAAAATCAAAATAATTTTTTTTAGACCTCCACAAGTCTGGTTCATCCTTGGGAGCAATTTCCAAACGCCTGAAGGTACCACCTTCATCTGTACAAACAATAGTACGCAAGTATAAACACCATGGGACCACACAGCCGTCATACCGCTCAGGAAGGAGACACGTTCTGTCTCCGAGAGATGAACGTACTTTGGTGCGAAAAGTAAAAATCAATCCCAGAACAACAGCAAAGGACCTTGTGAAGATGCTGGAGGAAACAGGTACAAAAGTATCTATATCCACAGTAAAACGAGTCCTACAATGAGGGAAAAAAGTATTTGATCCCCTGCTGATTTTGTACGTTTGCCCACTGACAAAGAAATGATCAGTCTATAATTTTAATGATAGGTTTATTTGAACAGTGAGAGACAGAATAACAACAAAAAAATCCAGAAAAACGCATGTCAAATGTTATAAATTTATTTGCATTTTAATGAGGGAAATAAGTATTTGACCCCCTCTCAATCAGGATTTTTTCTGGCTCCCAGGTGTCTTTTATACAGGTAACGAGCTGAGATTAGGAGCACACTCTTAAAGGGAGTACTCCTAATCTCAGTTTGTTACCTGTATAAAAGACACCTGTCCACAGAAGCAATCAATCAATCAGATTCCAAACTCTCCACCATGGCCAAGACCAAAGAGCTCTCCAAGGATGTCAGGGACAAGATTGTAGACCTACACAAGGCTGGAATGGGCTACAAGATCATCGCCAAGCAGCTTGGTGAGAAGGTGACAACAGTTGGTGCGATTATTTGCAAATGAAAGAAACACAAAAGAACTGTCAATCTCCCTCGGCCTGGGGCTCCATGCAAGATCTCACCTTGTGGAGTTGCAATGATCATGAGAACGGTGAGGAATCAGCCCAGAACTACACGGAGGATCTTGTCAATGATCTCAAGGCAGCTGGGACCATAGTCACCAAGAAAACAATTGGTAACACACTACGCCGTGAAGGACTGAAATCCTGCAGTGCCCGCAAGGTCCCCCTGCTCAAGAAAGCACATATACAGGCCCGTCTGAAGTTTGCCAATGAACATCTAAATGATTTAGAGGAGAACTGGGTGAAAGTGTTGTGGTCAGATGAGACCAAAATCGAGATCTTTGGCATCAACTCAACTCGCCGTGTTTGGAGGAGGAGGAATGCTGCCTATGACCACAAGAACACCATCCCCACCGTCAAACATGGAGGTGGAAACATTATGCTTTGGGGGTGTTTTTCTGCTAAGGGGACAGGACAACTTCACAGCATCAAAGGGACGATGGACGGGGCCATGTACCGTCAAATCTTGGGTGAGAACCTCCTTCCCTCAGCCAGGGCATTGAAAATGGGTCGTGAATGGGTATTCCAGCATGACAATGACCCAAAACACACGGCCAAGGCAACAAAGGAGTGGCTCAAGAAGAAGCACATTAAGGTCCTGGAGTGGCCTAGCCAGTCTCCAGACCTTAATCCCATAGAAAATCTGTGGAGGGAGCTGAAGGTTAGAGTTGTCAAACGTCAGCCTCGAAACCTTAATGACTTGGAGAAGATCTGCAAAGAGGAGTGGGACAAAATACCTCCTGAGATGTGTGCAAACCTGGTGGCCAACTACAAGAAACGTCTGACCTCTGTGATTGCCAACAAGGGTTTTGCCACCAAGTACTGAGTCATGTTTTTCAGAGGGGTCAAATACTTATTTCCCTCATTAAAATGCAAATCAATTCATAACATTTTTGACATGCGTTTTTCTGGATTTTTTTATTGTTATTCTGTCTCTCACTGTTCAAATAAACCTACCATTAAAATTATAGACTGCCCCATGTCTTTGTCAGTGGGCAAATGTACAAAATCAGAAGGGGATCAAATACTTTTTTCCCTCACTGTATATCGACATAACCTGAAAGGCCGCTCAACAAGGAAGAAGCCACTGCTCCAAAACCGCCATAAAAAAGCCAGACTACGGTTTGCAACTGCACATGGGGACAAAGATCATACTTTTTGGAGAAATGTCCTCTGTTCTGATGAAACAAAAATAGAACTGTTTGGCCATTATGACCATCGTTATGTTTGGAGGAAAAAGGGGAAGACTTGCAAGCCGACGAACACCATCCCAACCGTGAAGGATTTGCTGCAGGAGGGACTGGTGTACTTTACAAAATAGATGGCATCATGAGGAAGGAAAATTATGTGGATATATTGAAGCAACATTTCAAGACATCAGTCAGGAAGTTAAAGCTTGGTCGCAAATGGGTCTTCCAAATGAACAATGACCCCAAGCATACTTCCAAAGTTGTGGCAAAATGGCTTAAGGACAACAAAGTCAAGTTATTGGAGTGGCCATCACAAAGCCCTGACCTCAATCCTGTAGAAAATGTGTGGGCAGAACTGAAAAAGCGTGTGCGAGCAAGGAGGCCTACAAACCTGATTCAGTTACACCAGCTCTGTCAGGAGGAATGGGCCAAAATTCACCAAACTTATTGTGGGAAGTTTGTGGAAGGCTACCCAAAACATTTGACCCATTAAATAATTTAAAGGCAATGCTACCAAATATTAATTGAGTGTATGTAAACTTCTGACCCACTGGGAATGTGATGAAATAAATCAAATCTGAAATAAATCATTCTCTCTACTATTATTCTGACATTTCACATTCTTAAAATAAAGTGGTGATCCTAACTGACCTAAAACGGGGAATTGTTACTAGGATTAAATGTCAGGAATTGTGAAAAACTAAGTTTAAATGTATTTGGCTAAAGGTGTATGTAAACTTCCGACTTCAACTGTAGGTAACTATGGTCAACTCCGAGTTCAACTCGGGATAACCGGTCATACAAAAGTGGCTCACCTTTTAGCCAGGTCAATTTCTATGGCAACGAATCCTTCAGAACTAACCTGCTCAGGGGCAGGCTAACTCACGAGTTGAGGACCAATGAAATCAGATTCCCTCCCTCCTGCAAAGATTGCATCATCATCCCCTTCATTTGAGGAACACTACTGATAATAATATTTTATTAAATCAACGTTGTTTTTTTATATTTGTTATATTAATATAAAAATACCTATCACATTACACATTAAGTAATGAAAGGATGAATTTGAAAGTTCACGCACAGTAAAACTTTTGTATGACTATTTTTATCGATAGGAATGGGGAAAAAGGCGCTTGTGCATCAATAAGCACACCAAAGCACACCAAAGACGGCATTAATGATAAGTAATAAAATAAAGACAGCACTTCTAAAACCCTATTTCACACCATAGCCTGCTGAATTTGCAAGATCATTTTCTTTCATTTTGATTTTGACACAATTTGTGGCACCGACTAGCAACGTGTGACATGCACGCGCAGTTACAAACCAGCTAGAGTTAGCGGCAGGTGTACAAGCAATATCCACCATTGTAGTACGGATGAAGCCGGAGCTGGAATGTGAAGCTAACTGAAGCTGGTTAGTTTTAGAAAACCCTGAGTAGATCTAGCTTGCTTTGTAGGATACCCCTCAGTGCTCTCACTCAATAGAAAGCTCCTACCTCTGATGCTGAAGACCCAACATTCAGAAACCAGGTTACCCAAAATCATTTTTTCCCCCTCTGATGAATCACACGAGAGAAAAATGTTAAAAGATATATGGCCTGGTCCGGTGTATCATTAAAGTATATGGAGCATTACCCATACTGCACATGGCCCGCGGCAGATTTTTATTGCACGTTTACAACTCGGTGGTGGAATAACAGCAGCGTCTTTGCTGAGGTGGAGAGCCTGTGAGCCAGGGAGTTAGGAGGCCGAGTGGTGCACTGGGGACTGGTGTGTGTCCCAAATGGCACCCTATTCCCTATATAGTGCACTTATTTTGACCAGAACCATAGGGCTCTGGTCAAAAGTAGTGAACTATATAGGGAATAGGTATGGCTCTGGTCAAAAGTAGTGCACTCTATAGGGATTAGGGTGCTATTTGGGACACGTACTGGGACTACACTACAGGGCCAAGGTGTAGGGATGTGTCACATAGGGGCCAGAGGAGGAGAATAAACAGGATCTACTCTATACTCTCTCTTCTGTCTCGCCTGGTTGAGCCCAGAGCAACACGTGGAGCACAGGGCATGGATTGTTCTCCGAGGATGTTCCTTGCACTTTCCTCAGCCAGCTAAGTGATGGATAGGACAGAAACAGTGGATGCAGTGTAGTCAGGAGCATGGTTGAAATGGCTGTGGCCTTCACGATAGTCACCCATCTTACTGTAGATACTGTAAGGAGTCATAACCTCCCAGGTCATAGGTTCCCAAAAAATGTGTGTTTCTCAGAAATCTACCATGGCTGATATATCTTAACAAAAAACAATAATGGGGGGGGATCAGTTTCCAGGGGAGGCTTTAACATGACACCGGGGCGAGCGTGAAAAATCTCTGAACTGGGAGCAACAGAGACCCTCTCTAATGTGACCACTTCAAGAGGCCAAAGCCGTGCTAAGCTGTGGTCAATGCCGATTGCCTGGGTGATGGGGTTCCCCGTCCTCCCGCTCTCCCACCCCCGCTCCCTGAGAAAAGCACCCCACCCCCAACCCAGCCCGCCAGCCCCAGCTCCATGTGTTTTCCTCATTACGCTCCTTTTGCCATTAGAACCACCGTGGCGCTCATTTAACAGTTATAACGCTGGCCGTCGTGCTCGGATCACACCTCTGAGGCTGTAAAGGGGGGGAGGGGTGGGGGGGGGGGGGGGTGGCGAGCCGGGAGACATGCGCGGGGGCTCACCGAACACGCACGCTTTGTTCTCTGGGGGCTCCAGTTACCCCCCCGGCCCCGGGTGTCATTCAATACCGCAACTGTAAATTTTACATTAAGGGTGTGATATCACAGATGCACATGTCACAGCGGTGTCATAAAGTGAATTTACTCAGTCGGACTAAACACAGTCTTAACTCTTTAAGTCCCAAGAGAAAGGGAAATTAAAGCTATTCATTTTAAAGCAACCCCCAAAAAGTGTGATACGTTGACATGTTTAGGAACATACCTGGCCCAATTTACTTTATTAACAACAATAGCCTGTGTAATTATATTTTGCACCTATTCTCTATTATGAAATAATTAATATTTGGACTTAGCCTACAGCTTGTTAAATGCTTAATAGTCTGTGAATGTGAATAATAACTAAGGGCAAAAACTAAAAGATTGAGAATGACCTTTATAGTTGAAACCAATACCACGGTAGTGGTGTAGTGCATTCACAACATGCTGTTCAAGGGTATAGAGTCTATAAAAAATAAAACAAAGCAACCGTGCGTCTAGGAAAGATTTCAACATTTCGGAGATCTTGCCGTCTAGGGTAGACGTACAGTAGTCCTATCTCACAACCAGTATTGGGTGTGTACTTTCAGAGACAACAACGGCACAAAGAAGTATTCAAATGAACCCTCCAATGAGATTTCCATACTGCATGGGATGGCTCAATGGTTTCCACCAGCAGTGGGAGCTGCACATTCTCACCAGACCAATGACAACCAATGTCAGTTCCAATGATCTACTTTTAGTATAGGTGACATCTTTGTTTAAAATAGATTGCAGTGAGAGCCTAGGTCTAAAACTGGTTGAAAAAGTAGGATGTGATTCTAAGAGGTTGCAAGGCAAGCAGATATCTTTTGACTGGATGGGTGAGGTATACAAACTCAAGTTAAGAGTTAATCAAAGTGGTGAGTTTATCAGTGCGTTGCTTATGCCATGAGAGGACACAGAACTCCCAAAGGCTCTGAAACATCAGACATCCACAGGGTCCAGTTCCCTCCACAGTCACTTAGCTGAGCCAAGTCCACCTGTTGTACCCTCTAAAACCATCCAGTCCAAAAATATAAAAGGAAATATTCAGACAAGCAGAAAGACAACTTGGCACAGCAACCGTGTCCTTTAAGGAGGGCCAAGACTGACTGTACAGTCACGCCTTTGGCAGAGCATGGATTTCCACTTTGTTTATGTTAAAGTACCAAATGAACACGGTGGCTATAAACAGTGGCAACAGAGGAGCATGGCTTTTAACAGACTCAGTGAAGGAGGCGGTGTGCGGTCAACAGCCTACACAAAACGCGTTAAATGGAAAACAACAGAAACATTGACTGTGACATTGTTCGGAACAACAGTGAATTGAACCGGTTTCCGAGATGAAGGAAGTCGTGTTAATCCGATACCGGGTGCTCTACCCGCTCTGCAAACGCAAAAAGGCTGAGTTATGACAAATTCATGCATTTCCTTCCCCCTCGCCAGTTAATTTGGCAATGGCTCAATAAATTCTAGCGGTGCCACAGCTCCCTGTAAGAGTATTCCTTTGCTTTGGAGCGAGGGAGCCAGCATTAAGACTGGTGGCTTGTAAACTGAGCTGATAAGTTTAATTGATCCCAAAAAAAAAATTATGTGGCGTAGTGAATTGGGGCAGACAGTGTGGATTTATCTCACAGCCTCCATAAGAACATAATATTGTGGAGATTTTACAGCGCGGGGGGAAACTTTAATTGTGGCCACAAAAATGATTTACCTTGTGTTGACTTAAATTACAGCTCTGCGCCAAAGCCCAGTTTTAATTCCACTCTGAAGAGATGTTGGTTAGAGAGGCACAGGACGAAGTTAAGAGAAAAGTAAATATCTACTTTCAGAGAAAGTATTTTAAAATAAATTCAAAAACTATGAGAGCCATTATTGTGGTGCTGTTCCCCAGTATAATGTTTATTTAACTCTACAAAATATTATAAAAATATTCTACAACATATTATTTTTTATTGGTTGTTCAAGCCATTGTCAGAGCTCTTGCACAAAAAAGTGACAAGTCTTTTCTGTATGGAGCTCTAAGAAAACACTGTCAAGCGGTCCAGCAATGTGTTACAGAGTTCAACATAAAGCCAAGATAACTCTGGGCCACAGGGCAAAGGATTCAGCACAATCCTACAGGATGTGTAGGGGCCAAATCAAACAACTGCTCAGATATTTACCAATATCTCATGGTTACCAAGACAGACAGTTCGATAAGACACACCCACTGAGTGATAGATTTTTTCATGTACTGCTAATATTCTATTTTAATACGTATTAAAGTGTATTTTGTTAAGATTGTATATAACTCAGTATAAAGTTAATAGCTTGTAACAAATTCCATGGATTTAATTTTAAGAAACAAACAGGTTACTACCAGGTTGATACCAGTCAGTCCCTGTCTAACCGTCCCCAGGCTTTTACGCACAGCGCATATAATCCTGGAACAGGAAACGGTTCAAAGTTGGCCTTAGCGGGAGTGACCATAGAATTCTATGCGAGTGACCTTACCGAGTAAAGTATTTGTCATTTAATTTTAGCGAATCACAAGACACCGATTAAGCCAATGCCTATGCGTCGGGAGTTTCTCGCAATCTTTCTGTATTGGCTAATGAAGGCCAAGTTTGACACGTTGGTCTACCAGACTTCGTGCATTTCGGCGGAAGTGTCTGGGAACGAGATTAGGCCCTGTCAATACCACCTAGGTTCTTATTTGTATTCTTCAAAAACCATGATGAAATCATTTTTTTGTTAAATTGTGCACCTTTGAAACATATTTTAAAAAGTTCACCACAGTGGTCCTAACTATAAGTAACTATAACTGCTTTAGTAAACCTCTGAGGGAAACAAACGTCAGAAAAAATCCTTCATGATTCCAGTAAGACATACTGGAGAAAGAGGGAGTCAAGAAAAATGTACTATAAAAACGGGACTCCTCACCAAAAACAGCCACATTACACAAAGGATAACCTGCTGTAGTCATTCCAGACAAGCCAAGCCAGGGAAACAGAGGACTAGTTAAACGCTGCCCATCCAAGACCACACCTAAGCCTGGTTATCCATCTGGCTGTCCTGGAGAATTTACAGCACAGGCCAAAACGCCATAATTTAGTACTTTTACTGGTCCTCAGCCGAGGGGATCGTTCACTGGTGTTTTTGTTAGGCTAGACCACCTGCGAGGGTCTCCCATCAACACAACTCAAACTCCGGAGGGACAGGCGTCATCAGTCCCTATTAGATTCCATTGCCCTGACACTAGATTAAGTGGTTAAGCTGCCCCTCAAAAGCAAGCTCAAAAGCGATAATAAATTACATTTGTAAAGCGCTTTTCATTATACAGAATAATCTCAAAGTGCATAAAATTAAAACCAAATCGCTATGGCCAACTAACATTAAAAAGGACAATTGCATAGACCTCTATAAGAATACACTGATTCAAGTTTCCTGAGTAACAGGAAGAGAAGTACTAAACCTTCCTTTTAGCGATTAGGTTTCACTTGATTAATCTGCTTGCACTCACACAAAAAGGTGATTTAGATAGATGCCTCTAAATTGTATATTTGTAGTTTCCCATGAAAACACATTAGAAAACATGGGTGTGACACAGTTAATGCTGTACCAGAGAATATAATGTTACCAGACTGTAGATTGTGTTTCGCAGGTCAGCAAACCAGCAGATCCTCTCAACAACAAAACTCACTGAAAGTAACAATATGACCAACACTCTGCCCATTTAAGATGAACAACGGCCAAAGCAAGATCAATTGCTGGATCTTTCAATTGCAAGTTCTCTATTGATTTGGCTGTTTTTTCCAATCAAATGTCCAAGTTCATAAAACACCTTTCAGTCTTAAGGGGAAAAAAGAGAACAAATAGAGATGAAAGGGAAGGGGGATCAGTGGAGTGTGTCAGACACTGGCTTTCCACCAGACTCTGCTGCATTTTTATCCTCTTAATCAGTTAAAGCAAGATGCAAAGAGGCCCAACCGAGTGGATCGGGGGAAACCGCAGTACTACTGATAGATCAACTATTGGGCCCAATGACACAGGTCCCTGGGCTATTGTCACCAGAGGGTCACGGTGGCAGTGGCTTTGAAGTCCTCTCATTATTGGCTCCTGTTTAAACATCCGTGAGTTTCTTTGACACTCCAATGAACCTTACCAGTCAGCCAGCAGTTAAATGTACAACCAAGCAAGAGTCACCGGGAGGCAAAATGAAAAAAAAAACACACAAAAAGATGAGAAGGAGACGTTTATGCAAATCACATGGGGTTGAGAGAGGCTAGAGACTTGGTGGATACGGAACCGCTGAGGCCTTTTGTCGAACGCATGCAGCTTTGTGTTTGGTCTTGTTGCTAAGCATTTCTCTGCGAGGGAGGCAGCCAGGGCATCTGACGGAAAGATGTTTGGCCTGTTACCCTTTGGATACTTGTCAATTAGCCAAGCAGATTTTATCAGACGCCACAGGTGAACTGCTCCAACGTGTGCACCCTGTGACCTCCCCTTCACAGTGTGAGGGTAATTCTGCATAATGAGGATGGGGGGGGGTACGAATCTTAGCACCCTGGCCAAATGGGACCCTGTCAGCTCCACCTGAGGAACACCTTCCCTTCCTCATTCAAATTACAAACACATGTTGCCCCGAAGGTGGAGGGAGGACCTCCAAAATACACATGCATCCTCTTTCTTGCTCTCTCGGATTCACTGGTTAGTCAAGACCAGAGGCTGGTAGTATGTGACCAATAACAGAAAGAACACACTGCAATAAAACTCTTTATAGTGAGTCAGAGTAGCATGTTGTCTCTCGTGGGGAGTTATACATTCACTGGTACCTCAGACAAAGTAGCCTAGCTACTGTACAAAAAGATTCCTGCACAATAGAGACTAGTACAATCACTAGGTGAAACAGGATATAAACCTGGTTGTGGAACAATAGTGCTCCACGTGACGACAGGAGAAGAATCACAGAGAAAGCCAGGCAGACCGGAGGAATGTGTGGTGAACGAAAGCCACCACCCTGTATTAGCCAGCACATAAATGTCGTACTGCCTTTGGTCTCTTCCGTTGGCATCGAATAATTGGAGGGATGGTTTAACAAACATGGCATATTAGTGTTTTCTTTGCAATTATAAACTAAACTAATTACAAACTTTCAAAAGAACTAAAGACAGTTTAAAACTGGCCTTGGTTTGTTTCATGCTGTTCTTGACCTGTTCTTGGAGTGCTGAGCTTATTTTTAGCCCTTTCCAGACAGAGTAAATCATGGCAGCCAAATAGGAGGTCTGCTTTCTCCTTTGGTCAGCACTGAACATCCTGAAACACAGCTTGGCTAGGATGGCTCTTTCTTACACACACACACTGCCTTTTTTAATTAAATTACTGGACATAGGAGGAGGAGTGCTTGATTGTGGTGGTTTGTGGACAAAATAGTTGTGCAAAAATATTTGCTTGCTGGCTGCTGATGTATTGCAAATCACTCTGGTGGAATGCAGTGCATTTGATGTCAAGTTAATAAAATGTCAAGCTAAAAACAGTAAAAACAAAAAGTCACCAAAATGGGTCAGCCTATCACTTTGATCACATCCACTGGGGTACGTTCATTCTGTGCCGACTAGACCATTGTATCCCGACCCCTCTGACTCTTGACTCCCCACAGCAGGCTCCTCCAGACAGCTCTTATTGACTGGCTCCCCCTAGTGTTGGGGCCTCAAACTCCACTCCTGGCCGGCTGTGCTGAGTGAACCTTGGTGTTCTACAGAAGTAGAATAATAATTATATTTAACTTTATGCATTGAATTAATGCATTGAATTTAAGTAACTTACAAAAAAATACAAATAAAATCAGTCACAGGGAGACTTCGGGTTGTGCTTTGAGAAGGCTGGCCTATACCAAAACAAGTCAGAGAATTGTTTCAGAAATATTAAAACAGGCATGGAGGTTACTCGCTGAGCTAGACAACACTGTCCTACAAAGCCACTGACCCCTCTCCGTTTCACTGATCATAGAGGAGAGGGCTTGTCCTCAATACCACTGCCCTGGGTCACAATTTGGCTAACTGTCCAGACACTAAAACAAGGTCCAGTGACTTTAGTGCTATCCTCCAGGCAGTGTGAAGGGTTTGACCTCCCTAAAGGTTCCTCACTGACAGTGCTGCTGAATACTTATCATGTATGTTAAATCTTGGTTACGCTTCGCTGGGGCAGAACAAAACAGAGCACCTGAATTTTAAGCTAAGGTCACCATGAGTTGGATGGAAAAGAAATCAAACTGAGAATAACAAAAATAATGAGGTTGGTCTTCAGATTTTTGAGAAACTATTGTTTTGAGGGACATTTTATAGGACAGCATAACTTGTGTGGTACAATCCTTTTGGAGGTAAAGTGGGTTTGTCTTAGCACTCTATATTTAAAACCATGCAGCACATGAATATCTAATCGATGCCATTTCACATAAGACTTCAGCTACCTGTGAGAGCAAAGGAAACATAGTGTTTCGAGGTTTTAGAAAACCTCGCCGCAATTTTTTTTTATCTTAGTGAGCAAACCTGTCATATTTCCTTTTGTCCAGAAACCCATGTATTAATAGATCCCACTAACATATTCAACATAGCGCCTCCATTAAAACATGTTGTTTGGTTGTTTGTTTGTCCCTCTTAGTGCCTTGGTTGTCACAGCCTAATATACATCCCCACATATTCACGTGATTTAGTATTCACAATGAGAAACCCATTGTAAAACATGCGCATCTAATATATTATTTAACCATATTCCCCAGTAATAAAACACATTTTGATCCTCTTTTGTGTTTTCCAGTCTTGTATTTCCATTATTTTCTCTTGAATCATTAACCACTGTTTTGTATGGGACACACTTTCTCCCACTCTCTGCTTAAAGATTGAAATGGCCACCTCGTCAGGATATGCCACCCGTGCTGCTTTGACAGACCTGACAACGGAAGTGTGTGTGTGGGGGGGGGGGGGGGAGTGGTGTTTTGCCTAAAATCTTAAAATCTGCAGAAAATTCACTTTCTTTCTGGCTACATCCCATCGCAGCGGCACAGTGCTTCGACTGCAGTTTGAGCAATGGCAGTGCTGAGTGTGGATTTTACATTCTCTCGGTAGGTTGATAATAGGGGGCGCGCGCACACACAGACATAAGAGCAAACACAAACACACACACACACACCATTCAAACACCATCCAGTATTAAACAGTGTAAGTCTAAAGCAAAACACATATATCCTTAAACATGCACAATAACAGAAGCAAAACCCCACAGACCGGTTGTTTTTCAAATCAAGGTGAATTGCATAACAAAGCCTTAATCAGTTCCATATGAAACCATATTATATTTCTATTTCATACGAAGTGCTATAAAACTGCCACGCTGTGACAAAAACAGGCAAAGATATATTCGCCATATTGACTGTTATGTTGTGGTGAGATCTCAGACTTCATTGCGCAGTAATTGCAGGAGTTACCCCATGGTCATTCAATGCAAGTGAACACACGTTTGCGATGTGTCAGTTTTGTCCAGAGTGCAAGTAACAATTGCTGTGTGGAAGTTACCCCGTGCCACAGTTTGGCTGCACCACTCCACCTTGATGCAGTTGGTTTGCCCCAGTTCCTCAAGTGTTTTTGGTGGTGTATTTAAATACAGAGTGGCTGTGGTGGTGTGTTGGAGTCGAGCCCTCGTGGGTTGATATGCCCGGCGATGCCAACAATGGCTAACGTGTTGCCCCCTGAGGAGTCGTCCGGATGATTAACATGCTAACACAACGAGGAGCAAAGTTGTAACGGGATACAGGAAACAGCCTGGTAGTGATACTACATGGTATATATAGCAGTGTGAGTCCAATTCAACAGGCTTCTATCTGGGTCGGCACATGCTTTGGGACGAGGGGGATTTTTGCTGTGCAGTAATCTTGCGTCGCTGTTTGACACTGTATCGTAGACTACTTACCTTGGTCCGAGGAGGCAGCTTACTCGTCGCACCGTTTCATTTGAGTTGTACTACAATCAATAATATTATATTGTTAGATGATTTGTTATATGATATAACAATATTGTAGCAAACGGTGACAGTGCACAGCCCTTGCGGGTCTCAAACCTGGGTCTCCCAGCCCGTAGGCAAACTCACTAACCAGTCTCTTGCGTTTGTCAACCACGAACGGCCTCTCTTACTGTACGTCTTTCCTCAATGACAAAGAAACACCTGCGAATCCCCATGTATGACAGCGCTAGATCACAAGGCCAGACTTCAAGTTCATTTGGCAGTCATTGAGCCGGGGAGGGCAGTGGTGGCGGGACAGAGATATTAAAACTAATCTGGTTGTCATCTCTGGGCGTGCTCTCAGGATGTTATGCACTGGCTATGACAAAGCGGCTGCGGCAGCGCCAGGCCTAATTGCCTGGCACCTCGGTAAGGAATGTCTGTGTGGTGTCAGAGCCGGGAGGGTGGTGAGGAGAGAGGGGGGAGTCCCCCCACCCCCTTAATTATATTCATTATGAGAGCGTGGCTCATTACGAGATGAGACGAGGGGACAGGAGGGTAATGAACAGCACCCGACCCATGTCCTCCCAAGGCTGACAGCCAGGGATGAGAGAGGTCGTCTCAGGTCTCCTTGAAACAGCCGCAGAGAGAGAATGACACAGACAGAATGAGAGAAAGCGAGAGAGGAGTACGTGTGTGTGTGTGTGTGTGACAAAAAGAAAGAGAAATTGTGTGAGGGAAGAAAAAAATGTATACAGGAAAGAAAGAGATGGGGCGAAAAAGAGGGTGTATCTAATAATGGAGGGGGTGGGGCAATGAAGGGGAGATCATTTAGAGGGAGATATCAATCATAAAAAGGGGAACAACAACAACCCGAGTCGCGGTGAAATGGAAGATATAGATCAATAACTGCTTTATAGGGATGGAAGGGGGATCATTTGCCTGACAGCAGAGGCAGACAAACGAGCAGCAGCATCTCTCTGAGCTGCAGATGAGATGGCAGTCTGCTCTGGTGGCTGGCGTTCATTTATCCGAGGGTCGGGGAGGCTGCAACTCCAGGCCTCCTCCATTCCTCTTGGAAGAAAGCAAAATAAAAGTCACCAGCGAACGATGGCGCGGCGGCGCGCTGTGATAGCAGCCATCCGTTAAGGGAAAATTGGACTGTCACCCTCAGTGTCATTTCCCTGCCGGGCGGGTGACAGAGAGAGGGGTATTCACAGGGTGATCACACGCAGCAGCAGGGAATGTTCCACAGAATTAACTCCTAACGTGGGGGGGAGGAAGACATTACGGATGCCAGAGAGGTGGAGGGATGGGGGGACAAACAGAAAAGGCAGTTTCATGCCTTACCATAAAGAGATCTGCCATGTCAATGTGTGTCGTGTGGTTTAAAAACACCTCCTGTTTTGTCAGGAGGATATTTGTCATGACATTTGGCTCATGGTCACACCATTTTAGCATAGCTTAAATTGTTATGTATGCGTTTACAGAAACATGAGGTTGCGGTTCTGGCGTTGATTGTCTTGAAACAAGAGAACCATCGTCAGATAAGTCCATGATGCCAAGTCTTTTTGCAACCATAAAACCCACAATCAGTAATTCATTTGTCAAAGGCAACCGTAATGAATAATGACATTGTGTACACACAACAAATTGTGATCTAAGGAGTGGAGACGTGCTCTCACACAAACAAAATCACATCTAGGAGACTGACATGCACACGCACACACAATGAATACAAACCTGGAATGGATTACTCTAAGTATGATGTTTTATGATGTTAACTGTAAGGAGTTAAAATGCTTTGTGTGTGTCACATGCTTGCATGTGTTTGGGTTTACAGGCACACACCCGTACCCCCCCCCCCACACACACACACACACCACTCTCTATTCACTCACTTAAATATTTATAAAGATTGCTATTATTGTATTAACTATTTATTGATTTATAATTTAAAAGATTTATACTGGTCCATTAGAAATGTTCGTGAAACGACTTTCCCCTGGAAGAGATGTCAGGGGCCATTTATTGTATGTGAATGTCAAATCTAGCCTGGCTCTGCCCCTCGGCATTGAGAGAGAGAGACCGCTATACCGGACGACCTCCTTCAGAATTCATTTCATACCGGTTGGAGGCTGCTGAGCCAAGCGTGGTTAGTTCCCGCTGGAGGGGGTCATGCTCAGTCGGGCCAAACTGTCCCACAAGAATGAGAATGGATTGCCCCGGTTCCATTTATTCATTTACATCTCCAATAAAAATGTTTTGCTCCTGCTTCATTCCAGTTGTTTTCTGATCCCCCCTTTTCTCGCTCACCTTTGCTGTCACGGGTGGGGGTGGGGGGGATGGGAGAGTGAGAGCAGAGTCGAGTGGGCGATAGTCTTTGTTACACTTTTTGTGGCAGCCTTTATGGGCCTTTTCAGTTTCCATCTTGAAATGAGGGTTTTTGTTGTATTAACCCTGATGGAAGTTAAAGATGTCTTCATGAGGACATTCAGGCCTGGGCTGTGCAACTGTGACATCGAACTATCATGCCATCCAACCTACACAAGTCAAACTGATCTGTTTTACAGATCATTCCGTTTGTAGAATGAGAAAAAAAAACTCATGAATATCTCAAAATCACGAACAAAACAACAACTGTTTTGAACGCACACAGTGCCCGGTTTGGACGAAAAAAGGCCGTACTGTAGTTAATATGAATGAAGGAAGTGAGCAATTTGTTCTCTCATTAGGGATGCAGAGAGGGCCGACATGATGCCAGATGAAGAGTGGATTCATCATAATTCCCTTTGGCCATCAAAAGAGAAGGAGGGGTCTGTGGCGATGGGTCGACGCGGCGGGTAGCGATCATTCCATAGGTTCATTCTGCACAGCGAGCAGACGTGAAAAGAGGAACATGTTTTCTTATGGTGCCGGTGAATGACAAGGAAACCATTAACGCCAAGGCTTCAGCCAAGGGATTAAGTCCACACATGCTTGGCTATTATTCAAGCTAATTAAGTCATTTTTGGGGCCAGGTTTTTTTAGTCCAGAACAAAGACAAAAAAAGGAACAAGAAACAGCTTAGCGGGTTTTACAGAGCCGGCAATATCCTAGAAGGGAGATGAATGTGTGTTTTGTTACTTTTGTGCTATTGCAGCAACCTCATTTAATCCGTTGCTCAACGCAATCTTTGGTTACATGCGTGTTAGTCACATTAGGCCACATCTATTCATGCCCTCACTACTCTCTCCACACCTGGCACAGAAAAAAGGAAACGCTAATTTGAGGAAAAGCATATTATTGGTGATTGTAAGCCATTATTTGACCATTTATTAGCTGGTCTTCCTTCAAACAAAGAAATTATAATCCTTTCAGGCACTACTGAATGAATGAATGAATGAATGAATGAATGAATGAATGAACGAACGAACTAATGACTGAAAGGCAGTATGTGTATTCAGTCAATAAATGATAGGCAGTATGTGTCCTCAAATCAATCAACCAAAATCAGCCAATCAATCAAAGAATCCACCAAAGGCTTGAAACTGAGTCTACTGCTCCCCGACGTCAATGTTAACAACTGAGGGAAATTGTTACGGTAGTGCCCCTCCTGGTGGTAAATAAACTGTCCAGTACATCTCTGCAGTGGGATTTCCCCTAAAAGCACCTTGGAGAATAAAGGCAGCTGAGGGCACAGTAGTGAGAGAGACGCATCGTCCCAGAGAGAGAGGGAGAGGGTGGAGGGAGGGGAGAGGAGAACATCACTTCACTGATTTTACACTCACACACGCCACCACATATCACTCAGGATTGCACCTGACATTTGAAACGTGCCATGCAGTCTACAAGGCAGACATGCGGCTTGGGAGAGAGAGAGAGGGGGAACATGAGAGAGGGGCAGTCTCTCTCTGGGGCTGGATGGCGTGAGTGACAGGCGGATGGCTGATGGGAAGAGACACCTCTAATGGCCCGTGAAGTGGAAGACCTCAGGAGACAGCCACAGAGAGCATCTGCCTGTCTGCTCTGGTCATGCTCTCTGCCTCAAACACACTGCCGTACACACGCACACTTACCACTGCGACAGAGAGAGAAAGAGGAGACAGAATGACTGGAAGAATCCCTACAATAACCATCAACCACTTGTTGCCAATAGGCTACCATCAACCAAAAGTGCAGCAGTTTCTGTGTAAAAAAGCTTTACACAGGCCTGATTCAATCCTCAGATAGAAAGTCAGAGATAGTGAGAGAGAGTGGAACTGTTTGAGTCTCATTCAGCACAATGTCTTCATTTTGTTTAGTCTGACGGGAGAGTGCTTGTGTGTGTGGACCTCAGGCGGAAAACAGAAATGAGGGACTTCCTATGTCTAATGTGGCTGGCTGTAGAGAGAGTCTGGTGGAGAGGAGAGCTGATACTGATCCCACTGTGCAGCTATGCCAGGAGGAGCAGAGGAGAGGGCCGAGGGAAGAGAAGGAGTAACACTTTACTTAAAGGTTGAATCGCATTTGGGGGAAACAGCGGCACTGTTCACCCCAGCACCTTTGTTGTGTTGTTCATGAAGCGGAGGAGACGAGCGTCTAGCAGCATGGTAAAAAAATGGCAGTACATATTGTGCTGTTCTATCGCGCCTGAAATGAGGGGAAGAAAACGGTGTTCGTTGTTTGCAGTAATTTCTTTGTTATTGTAAAATCACAAACGGACGTGGCAGTTTCACCAATTAAGGATTCAAGCTTTTAAGCCAACAGCTGTAATGCTTATGGACATGTATGAGCCTTAAGTCATACAATGAGTTAACCGCATAATGCATCTTGCCTGGTAGCTTTAGCTGAAGTTTCATACAGGCACTTAAAGAGCACAAAAGCATCTCAAAGTCAAACAGAAAGAATGGGCCGTGCACACACACACACACACACACACACACACCTGATCAGCAACTGTTGGGGGCCCACTCATTGCCATGTCGAGGTGATTTGAGCTGCAGCTGTTGACCAAGCCCAGACCTGGCAGCACCATGGGGTCCCGTCACATTCAAATACTCTACATTACAACACACACAAAACTCTTAACTGTATGGTGAAACCTTACATTAAACACTTTTGAGCATGTGCGGAAATCACAGCCAAATGTCAACTTGCAATAGAATTATGGAGTTGATCACAATATGGAGCTTTATCACAAATCCCACAATGCTCTTGGATGAGCAGCATCTACATTTGAAATTGATAGCATTCTCACCAGTGTGTGTGTGTGTGTGTGTGTGTGTGTGTGTGCACGTGTGTGTGTGTGTGTGTGTGTGTGTGTGTGTGTGTGTAACTGGCAGACAGTAAAGCCAGTGATGTCGTGCCAGACACCCCGAGCACTGGTGGTGAGGAGGCACATGCTATTTTTATTTCCTCCCGCTCTGCCCCACATTCATTTTTCTCTCCCCTTCCTTCTCCCCTCACTCCTCCTCATCCAGGGCCCTCTGTTTGCCTCCTAATGATCCTCTGCCTTCTGTTTGTGGCTCTCGTTCACCCTGTGAGAAAAAACAGTAACTCCGAAAGCAAGCGGCTTCTTAATTTTCCCTGACAGCTTCCTTTAAACATGCAGGCCGAAATCCACGCTCTAATTGAAAGCACATTCTTATTCCAAACAAATTAAGCACAATTAAGCCCTCTGAGTTATGAGCATCTATCACTGTGCAATGTTTGGGTAAAAATCACCACGTTTAGATCAAAGTCCGTCGACCCCTTTGCTTAATTGCCTCATTAAGACCCTTTGCTATGGGCTTCATAAATACGGGCCTGCTAGTTTCATTTGGGAATTACTCTGAAAGACAACCCTTAAACTAATCGCTTGCACATTTCCATAAAAGGTTCATCTGTTTTAAGTAGAAACAAAATGAGATGTTTTATTCTTCTACAGAACATAATTTGCTTGTCTTTTTATCTTACAGTGTGATTTATCTTTTCATTAGAAATGGAGAGTATGGAAGAGGAGAGAGGAAGAGGCAAAGTGAGAGGGTTTACTCCGTCCAAATTCTGTCCACGAAAATAAGAACACGAAGTGAGAAATTTTCGTATGGAGGTCAATGAGTGTCAAATTTGGTCAATAAAAAATGTAAATCGCTAATTTGCTAAGTGAGGCTTATTTGATCGAATAGAAGTTTCATAATGGTTAGGTTGTTACGAATGCAATGATATAAGTGGATGCATGTGGCATTTCGGCAACTTTGGGAGAAAACAACTTTATATCGGAGTTGTGCCCGTTGTTCCCCAGCATATCTCCCCTCTCATTGGCTAGAATGGTCCCACCTGATCTCCCCTTCTCCCGCCTGCCTTCCAACTTTGAGGACATGTGTTCCCATTGTTAGAGTGGTCAGTCTATGGTATGGAACAGTAGAGGGGCAGTCAAAGGTGTCTGCTCCGCTGTGGCAAGGCACAAACCTCCAACAAACGCACCATGGCTAGAGTACGTCGAAACATCTGTTTAATACACCATTAACATCTTGTTACCTAAAACCAGCAAACAGTTTTTTTTTTTAAGCGTAAATGTTAACAAGTAAAAAATTTTTTTAAGGGTCCTTAGGTGTGGTGCTTTACACGTCGTACCAGGTGACAGGAAAAGGTGTCACCAAAAAGAACCAGCAAATCACATCACATGAGTAAAATTAACATGGCTATATACAGGGAGTACCAGTACCGAGTTGATGTGCAGGGGTACGAGGTAATTGAGGTAGCTATGTACATATAGGGAGGGGTAAAGTGACTAGGCAACAGGATCGATAATAGACAGTAGCAGCAGGCCGTACTCACCACCCTCTGTAGTGCCTTGCGGTCGGGTGCCTTGCAGTTGCCGTACCAAGCGGTTATGCAGCCAGTCAAGATGCTCTCAATGGTGCAGCTGTAGACAGGAAGATTGCACACAGCTGAACAGAGTCTCCCTCCCCTTCTAAGAATGCCATCTGAGCTTGACTGGCTTTTAAATGTAAATGTATAAATGAGGTGTACACTCCTAGTCAACATGCTTTTCCAATTTGGAGGGCAGCTTTACTGAAGGACTGCGACACGGGGGAGAGAGAGAGAGAGAAAAGCAGAAGACAGACAGGAAGTGGAACATTTGTTAGTAATCCAGTCCCACATACCATGTGGCTTCATTACCATCATGCAGAAAACAGTACTAAATCAGTTTGAATATAAAGATCGATTCAACAAATCCAGATTGAGTATACAAAACATTAAGAACACCTGCTCTTTCCATGACAGACTGACCAGGTGAAAGCTATGATCCCTTATTGATGTCACGTGTTAAATCCACTTCAATCAGTGTAGATGAAGGGGAGGAGACAGGTTAAAGAAGGATTTCAAAGCACTGAGACAATTGAGACATGGATTGTGTATGTGTGCCATTCAGAAGGTGAATGGGCAAGACAAAATATTTAAGTGCCTTTGAACAGGGTAAGTTAGTAGGTGCCAGGCACACTGGTTTCTGTCAAGAACTGCAACGCTGCTGGGTTTTTCACGCTCAACAGTTTCCCGTGTGTATCAAGAATGGTCCACCACCCAAAGGACATCCAGTCAACTTGACACAACTGTGTGAAGCATTGGAGTCAACATGGGCCAGCATCCCTTTGGAATGCTTTCGACACCTTGTAGAGTCCATGCCCCAACGAATTGAGGCTGTTCTGAGGGCAAAAGGGTGGATGGAGGTGGAACTCAATATTAGGAAGGTGTTCTTAATGTTTTATACACTCAGTGTATATCTTGACAGTGTTATTGCCATGTACTGCGTTATTTGCGGTTGGCTGATAATGCTTCTGTGACGGTGTGTGTATGTGTTCAAGCATGCGTGCGTGTGTTTGATAGCGATCGGCAGCTTCTCAGTGACTGAGTATTATGGAGGACAGTCCTGAGTCAATGCTGGGAGGAGAGCACATAAGCAAGCTCCATTGAGATGTGAAGATGACTGATAATGAAGGAACAGCGGACCCCTTGCTGAGCTCATTGGCCCCTAAGTGCTCCTTTGCTGAATGTGTCCCTTATCTTGCCCTGACAGCACTAATAGAATATGCATAGCTCTATTAGCATACAAGATAATGGCACCCTTGGGGGCGGGGGGCAGTGACATAAAACTTTAAGTAGAAATCAAAACATAGGGAAAGAAAGGAGGATAAAGGAGTGTTGTCACCCAGTGCAAACAGGGCCTGGGGCCTTGGTCTTGCATGCCTCTATACGCTCCAGGTGTCTGTGCACACTCAAAAAATGAGGGGTTCAACAAGGGTTCTTCAAAACAACCTTAGGGTTCTTGGCACTGAATATGGCCCCCAAAAGGTTCTTCCAAGAACCCCATAGGTGGTGGGCTTCATCGACGAACGTTCTTAGTTGGTGGGGGTTCTTGCAGGACCCTAACTGCCCAACTGAAACATTTGGATTTGAAAGGACAGCAGGTGCAGGCACTTAACTGAAAAATGTAAAGATCTCCTCAATTTAAGGTAAGGGTTGACCCTTGTATGGTCTAAATGTATATTGTTTTATGATGATACCATCTCTCTTTTCATATTTGTGCAAATCATTCTAAAACAGAAAATGGACATAATTCAATGGATATCAATCAACAAAGAGGTAAGAATATGTATGCTATAAGAATATGTTGAAGGCTAGCTGTATTGGGTGCAGATGACTGAACTGCTCACTTTTGTGTCTGTGTCTGCAGGTATACAGACAAGGAGGCATACAAAGGTATGTCAATTGGTATTGGTATGCTATGCAGATCACATTTACCATCCTCCTTCCTTACCTCGTCAATTAATATCCCATAGGCCTCTACATTATGGACAAGGTATGTGTATGAAAACCATTATCAAAACAGTTTTTTTCATTCACATTCACCACAAAAACCAAGGTATGAATTCTGTCGTGTGCATGTTTTGTTAATCATCTGTATAATTGCTATTTTTTGGATTCACAGACTTCACCCTCCCTACACCTCTGATGAATATAACAGGAAACCTGTTCGATCACCATGCACTGCAAAATCATTCTGGCTATGGATACGGAGAACATCAACACATTAACATCAACACGCCAGAGGATATACCCATTGGACTTGGGGTTCTGCTGGGAGTTTCCCTCATTATTTGGATTTTTTATTCTGCTTTGCCACTAAAATCATAATTAACACTGAGAACTAAAATATTGTGTTATTGTTGTTATTGTTATGCGTATTATTATTTATAATAATATTAATAACAACAACAGGGGAGGGGTCGTTCCATTTTTTTTAAAGGTTCTTCGAAGAACTTATAGGGGTTCCCCCACAGTTTGAATTTGAAGAACCCCTAAAGGATACTCCAGGAACCTTTTCTTTTTAGAGTGCATGCACACACCACCAACACTTACACACATGGTCATGCACACAGTATGAAAACACATTATGCGCACACACACCCACACACACTGCACTAAAACAGCACACACACGCATCATCATCTTCCATACCCCAAGGGCATGAGAGAAAATGAAAAAGGGGATAGGATGCAGTAAATGCCATCGTGTCCCTCGAAAGGAGTGGGAATAACATTGTCTTTATGACAACAGAAATGCATTTGCAGACATTGTAAATGATTGTCTCGGGCAGAATGGCATGCTGTAGAAATAGATGTAGAAGTAGATGATTTGAATTTGTAACGTGTTCTATTTGTTCTGGCTTTGCTGTACAGTACTGTCAATTCCTCTCCAGGTGCATCACTTGGGCTGAGGCACTATATCACCTACTGAGCAGCAAGGTAAGAAATGCTTCACTGTTCAGTGTCATATACAGCTAAAGGAAGATTGGTCAACTTCAGAGCTGGACAACAGGTTGCAGACCCCAGTTGCAATTTGTCAGTATTGCCCGGGAGACAATTCCATGGCAGCCATGTTCTTGACATCTAATGCCGACCGTCTAAAATCAACAGTTATTGGTTTAAACTCCCGACAACTCAACTCTGTCTATTGTTCAGGGTCAGTCCAAACTGACCAAATGAGGCTAATTGGGACTTTAAAGAGGATTGAAGTGGTAGAAATCTACCTCAGGCTGGCATAAACACCCACGTGCCAACTCCCTGGGCAGGCAGGAGAGGTACTGTGTGTGTCCGACAACAGAACAGCTCTCTGTGTAAGTCTGGAGAATTGCACAAGCTTCATTTGACAGAGCGGTTTCGACCAGCCCTCTCGGCTTTGCTACATTTCCAAGCAAACCCAAATCAGATAAGTAACAGAAGGCCGGCCAGGAATGAACACAGCACATAAGAAAGCAATTTACTCCCAAACGACACACACAAAATAATACCAAGCGGGAAAGAAAGGGGGCCGGCGAAAGCCCAATTTAGTCACGTCCGAGAGCCCCGGACCAGGCCGATTACTCCGAGGTCGACGGACAGATTTAGCCCGCTGCATTTCCACTTATTAACTTTTATTAAAGATATGTTAACCTTGGGGACGAGCCTGAGGAAGCCGTGTCGGGGGAGGTTAAGAATTAACGCCTGGAGGGCCAATGGTTTAAGGATGAAATTTCTCCCTTTGTTTTCTTTCTTGTGTGTGTCTTTTACAAGCCAGCTATAATAAGTGTGCAAAACAAAATCAACACTAATAAGGCAATAATAATAATAATTGCATCCTCCATTACAATTATGGTGATTATGGAGACGTCCTTGATATGCATTTCTGTCGATATGAGCCATATGTGAACACAAGCAATTATGCTAATCATTCCACGGCCAAGCGTGTAACGCTAAAGTGGAATAAAGTTCAGCTGCCTGAATAGGAAATACCATTGACGTATGTACGGGGCAAGCTGGACCAATGGAGTTTGGAAGATACTAAAAGGGAACCAATCTGTGTAGGTCTTGGGAATGAGACGTTTTAGAGATGCTGATCATTGATTGACTGGATTAGTTCATTAGCGCTGAAACTAAACATATTGATATCGCCTGCTGACGCGAGAAATGACCATCTCAAATATCTATACTGAACAAAAATATAAACGCAACATGTAAAGTGTTGGTACCATGTTTCATGAGCTGAAATAAAAGATCCCAGAAATATTCCATATGCACAAAAAGCTTTTTTTCAAATTCTCTCAAATTCTGTGCATACATTTGTTTACATGTTATTGAGCATTTCTCCTTTGCCAACATAATCCATCCACATGACAGGTGTGGCATATCAAGAAGCGGATTAAACAGCATGATCATTACACAGGTGCACCTTGTGCTGGGGACAATAAAAGGCCACTAAAATGTGCAGTTTCGGTACACAACACTATGCCACAGATTCTCAAGTTTTGAGGAAGCGTGCAAATGGCATGCTGACTGCAGGAATGTCCACCAGAGCTGTTGCCAGATCATTTAATGTTCATTTCTATACCATAAGCCGCCTCCAATGTTGTTTTAGAGAATTTGCAGTACGTCCAACCGGCCTCACAACCGCAGACGATGTGTAACCACGCCAGCCCAGGACCTCCACATCCAGCTTCTTCACCTGTGGGATCGTCTGTGACCAGCCACCCGGACAGCTGATGAAACTGTGGGTTTGCACAACCAAAGAATTTCTGCACAAACAGTCAGAAACCACCTCAGGGAAGCTCATCTGCGCGCTCGTTGTCCTCACCAAGGTCTTCACCTGACTGCAGTTTGGCGTCGTAACCGACTTCAGTGGGAAAATGCTCACCCTCGATGGCCACTGGCACGCTGGAGAAGCGTGCTCTTCACGGATTAATCCCTGTTTCAACTCTACCGAACAGATGGAAGAGTGTGTGGGCGTCGTGTGGGCGAGAAGTTTGCTGATGTCAATGTTGTGAACAGAGTGCCCCATGGTGGTGCTGGGGTTATGGTATGGGCAGGCATAAGCTATGGACAATGAACAGAATTGCAATTTATTGGCAATTTGAATGCACAGAGATACCGTGACGAGATCCTGAGGCCCATTTACGTGCCATTCATTCGCCGCCATCACCTTTTATTTCAGCATGATAATGCACTGCCCCATGTCACAAGGATCTGTACACAATTCCTGGAAGCTGAAAATGTCCCAGTTCTTCCACGCCCTGCATACTCACCAGACATGTCACCCATTGAGCATGTTTGGGAAGCTCTGGATTGACGTGTACAACAGTGTGTTTCAGTTCCCGCCAATATCCAGCAACTTTGCACAGCCATTGAAGAGGAGTGGAACAACATTCCACAGGCCACAATCAACAGCCTGATCAACTCTACAGTCGTGGTCAAACGTTTTGAGAATGACACAAATACTAATTTTCACAAAGTCTGCTGCCTCAGTTTTGATGATGGCAATTTGCATATACTCCAGAATGTCATGAAGAGTGATCAGATGAATTGCAATGAATTGCAAAGTCTCTCTTTGCCATGAAAATGAACTTAATACCAAAAAAACATTTCCACTGCATTTCAGCCCTGCCACAAAAGGACCAGCTGCCATCATGTCAGTGATTCTCTCGTTAACACAGGTGAGAGTGTTGACGAGGGCAAGGCTGGAGATCACTCTGTCATGCTGATTGCGTTAGAATAACAGACTGGAAGCTTTAAAAGGAGGGTGGTGCTTGAAATCATAGTTCTTCCTCTGTTAACCATGGTTACCTGCAAGGAAACATGTGCCGTCATCATTGCTTTGCACAAAAAGGGCTTCACAGGCAAGGATATATCTGCTAGTAAGATTGCACCTAAATCAACCATTTATCGGATCATCAAGAACTTCAAGGAGAGAGGTTCAATTGTTGTGAAGGCGTCAGGGCGCCCAAGAAAGTTCAGCAAGCGCCAGGACTGTCTTCTAAAGTTGATTCAGTTGCGGGATCGGGGCACCACCAGTGCAGAGCTTGCTCAGGAATGGCAGCAGGCAGGTGTGAGTGCATCTGCACACACAGTGAGGCGAATACTTTTGGAGGATGGCCTGGTGTCAAGAAGGGCAGCAAAGAAGCCACTTCTCTCCAGGAAAAACATCAGGGACAGATTGATATTCTGCAAAAGGTACAGGGATTGGACAGCTGAAGACTGGGGTAAAGTCATTTTCTCTGATGAATCCCCTTTCCGATTGTTTGGGGCATTCGGAAAACACCTTGTCCGGAGAAGACAAGGTGAGCGCTACCATCAGTCCTGTGTCATGCCAACAGTAAAGCATCCTGAGACCATTCATGTGTGGGGTTGCTTCTCAGCCAAGGGAGTGGGCTCACTCACAATTTTGCCTAAGAACACAGCAATGAATAAAGAATGGTACCAACACATCCTCCGAGAGCAACTTCTCCCAACCATCCAAGAACAGTTTGGTGACGAACAATGCCTTTTCCAGTATGATGGAGCACCTTGCCATAAGGCAAAAGTGATAACTAAGTGACTCGGGGAACAAAACATCGAAATGTTGGGTCCATGGCCAGGAAACTCCCCAGACCTTAATCCCATTGAGAACTTGTGGTCGATCCTCAAGAGGCAGGTGGACAAACAAAAACCCACAAATTCTGACACACTCCAAGCATTGATTATGCAAGAATGGGCTGCCATCAGTCAGGATGTGGCCCAGAAGTTAATTGACAGCATGCCAGGGCGGATTGCAGAGGTCTTGAAAAAGATGGGTCAACACTGCAAATATTCACTCTTTGCATAAACGTAATGTAATTGTCAATAAAAGCCTTTGACACTTATGGAATGCTTATAATTATACTTCAGTATACCATAGTAACATCTGACAAAAATATCTCATAACACTGAAGCAGCGAACTTTCTGAAGACCAATACTTGTGTCATTCTCAAAACTTTTGACCACGACTGTATGTGAAGGAAATGTCGCGCTGCATGATGCAAATGGTGGTCACACCAGATACTGACTGGTTTTATTGATCCACCCCCTACCTTTTTTGTTAAGGTATCTGTGACCAACAGATGCATATCTGTGTTCCCAGTCATGAAATCAATAGAGTAGGGCCTAATGAATTTATTTCAATTGACTGATTTCCTTTTATGAACTGTAATGCAGTAAAATCTTTTAAATTGTTGCATGTTGCGTTTATGTAATTCAGTGTAATATTACAAAATCAGGTTTGGTACAACTTTTATGGGCTATTTTGGACCTTTAACAGCTCTGTGCTCTGACTCAAACAGACTAATAAAATATTGCCTCTATTGTAAGCGAGGCAGACACTATTAAGAGCTATCAACTTCATCTCTAGCTGGGCGTCATTACGCCAAAAAAATTAAAACTGGTGGAGCAAAGGCATGCTATTGAAATGTGGTTTATTTACTGTGTTTATTGCATGGTGGCCAGTTTAACAGGCTGCCTCTGGACTATGTCTAGTCACGTACCAAATGGGATCGTTCCAGCACAGTCCAAGGCGCAGACTGACTACGCTATATTTGGATATTTCTGACCCATGGAAATTAAGCCATTAACAACTGCTCAAGATGGCTGAAATGACGGACTCTGCTTCGTGGATTTCAGCGATGATGACATAGAAGGCACCGACCAGTAAAAAGAAAATAAAGTCCTGTAAATTCTTAAGACCATCTAAAGTCCAGGTCTTGAACTTGAGCAATTGAGAGACTATTGAGTTCCGCCTCCACAACATTAGTGTAAAATGGATTGGAATTGTACGGCTGCACTGTAAAACGTCTTGAGGTTCCCTCTGGTCCATACACATGGTTTGGCAGGGTGACAAAATAAACTGGGCCCGGCACCAAACTCCAACCTCTATTTCATGGTGGCTTAGCACTTGCTCTTTCACCAGATTACAGTTGCTGTGCTTTAAGGGCCTTGTCCTTTATACTGACTTACCAAGCCATTGTCCAATCCGTTTGGCCAGATATCAATGGGTTAGAATATTAACCGGTATGAGAGAATGCGGGAATCAACGTCATTATCATCACCGTAGACCAGGTGGCTCAGTTAGCCAGATACTTTTTTATTTAACGCGACTGCAATTCATTTGGAAGGTGCGGCGTTAATGCAGATAATGATCTGATGATTAGAACCATAAATGCGACACGAGTGCGAGTGACTCTGGGAGCGTCGACTACGAAATGTGATATACATTGTGTGTGATTGTGCGAGTGTGTGTCCCCAAGGCTTTCCTGGAGGGTTGCAGCTCGCTCACACACACACACACACATTACATGCACACTCAACACACACATTACATGCACACTCAACACACACTAGGACTGGGACCTGAGCCCAGGATTTCCTGGATTTCTCTCTGAGCCTCTCTCCCCCACACACTAGCACACGTACCCAGCACGGGGACAGGCAGAGTGATGAGGTGATACTCAGACTGGTCTATTTTCTGTACTGCACCACAGAGCAGAGTGGCCTTGCGCCAGATTCTCACTGACAAGCACAGTATGTGTATAGCTGGAATTTAAATCTACCCTGAGAAACCCACACTTGAGAAAAAAATCATTATAGAACAAAAGCATGTTCTTTCTGCAGCAAGTGGCAGTGGGATTGCGTGAATCCTTACTGTGGATTTAATGCAGTGCGGGATTGATTGAATTCAACCCCATGTCTCTGTCTCTCTTTTCTCCCCTGCAATAAGGTGTCCAAGGGGGACTCTGTCCTAGTTCCCTACCGTGGCTCACTTAACCATGAGATTGAGAGGAGGGGTGTACACAGAAGGAACCGTTGTTGATTACTCATTACTTAACCTGTAATGTGTTCCGCCCCTTTGTCTGCATGTCCTGCTCCCCCCTCTCCCTTTTCAACCCACTCTTCTAAATAAATGGAAAAATATTCGCTGCCCTGGGCTACTGGTGAACTTCTCACTCTCTGCATCCAATTTGGAGCAGCACCCCATGATGTAAGCAGACCGTCCAGAACCAAAAGAAAGAAGTGGGGGAGATGGGGGCCAGGAAAGACAGAAAGAGAGGGAAAAGGAGAGCGAGAGGGGAAAAGAGGTTGGGGTATGGAGGTGAAGAAAATGGTAACCTTGAGACCTCCAAGGTCACAGTTCTTAACCCCGGTATTTAAAATCCAATAACACTTTATGAATGTTTTAGTTAGGAGTCATTAATGCAGCCAAGCATCCGTTTCCAAAAGAATACAAATTAGATGCTGTTCCCTGCTCCTTTCTTCCCCCTCTCTCTCCCCATCTCTCGCTCTCTGCCTCAAGGCATCCATGTCCTGGTGTGTTGCGAGAGCAGTGGCCCCCAGGACTCAGGGCCGCAGTGCTAAGCCGCATCAATCTTCACTGACCGTCTGAACCAAGGCATATAGTCACAGAGGTGGTGGACACCACTCGTGCTCACATCTGGTCCTTCAAGCATTGCATTGCACTTATGATGAGCTCCTACTGACTTGAAGTTTAAATCACAACGTACGTTGTGCATGCTCATTTTAGCAGCCGTTATGAAAATGTCACAGTGCTCTGTCATTGCATTATGATTAATCAATGAACATGAATCAAGAAAAGCAGAGCGACAAACTGAAACTGTCAAGGTCAGCTAATCAATTCAGCCGTATAAAAAAATCCCAACGGCTTGAGTGCCATAGGCAAAGGTCTACATACTGCACAACTCAGAGTGGATTAACAGGTATAGTTTTCAGATTGGGCAGCTTCTCAAGCATGACTCAATACAAAACCCGACACAGTCCACGAGCTGCATTCTCTGTTGAATTGGCCAAAATTAATCCACTACAATGCAGCAAGCAGAAGTGAGGGAGAGTGAAAGAGAGGGCCAATGCACTGCTTAAATAACAAAACAGGGTTTCATACTCTCCCATTTGACCAACGATGTGAGCCGGTCACTGGAGAGAAAGGGGCCACGGGTAGAATGGGGAATAGAGGAGTCGCGGCGATGATGATGATGATGGAGTGTCTATAAATATGACTGAAAACAGGTCATTTTGGATATGGCGGGCTCAGTAAAGGCTGGCCTGTTAACTCGTGACCTTTTGAGCGTGACCCGTGGGGGCGGGGCTCCACCGTCGGAGACGGAGAGAGAGGGCTGTGCAGTGTCAGGTCCATTATGACCCGATAAAAACTCTTGCTGCTCTCTGGCGAGGGGCCATCCATCATCTGGGCCTCTCTAATCAGCATGTTTGTCACTGTAACTAAACAGTGGGCTGAGCCACGCCGCCACACTATTGGCTGTGACAAGGAGAAATAAATCTGCTGCTGGCCAATGGGCTGCGGGCAGCAGAGCGTGACAGGAAAGGTGACAGACCTCTCCAGGTTCTTGACTAGCGGAGAGATTAGGGGAACTAGTGCAGACTTCGAGGCTAAGGAAGCATTTGAACAGTTTTACTGTTCTTGAGGCGGTAGTTGGGAGTAGAGCTAGGGCTGCAGTGGTGTGTAGGTGTGAAAGTGAGAACTCTTTGTCCCCCCCCTGCACAGACAGGTTCATTTGTTCAGTTAAGAGAGACTCTGGTCTCTTTGTAACGGGGAACACATATGGGTTCTGTTCAGTTTCCCACCGACATCTTACACTGACAATCCTCTCAGTGGACACAGGCCACAGATATGATTAACAATGAAGGACTTTATACTTTTTTTAAATATTAAATAATACGATTATAACTACTACTACAAATAATGTATTCCTTTTAAAAGGAGAGAATAAAAAACTAATCTTACTTCTATCTCAAGTTCTCACTAACATGTAGAGTATTGCAAGTTATCTCCATTATTCTTCAACTAAATGTACTATAACTCCATCAAGTCTGGTCCTAAAGAGAAAAGTAATTTGAACATGTCATTTGGGATAGAAATAAGCGTTGTATGGGGGATTGGGTCTGTTGGTTTGGTTCTTGGGCTTGGTGGTGTTTTGTTTGCTTAAATCTCTGTGGGCGGCCTGGAGGCCAGGCGGTGAACAGAAGCTCAGAGCTGGAGCTGTTTGACCACTTGGCTGGGGAGCTTTTTCCACACAGGCAGCAGCTGTAGGCCGAACGACGACAACATTTCTGCAGAGGCACTGTACATATACTCACGTTCAGCGCCGAATACTCCCAGCACTTTCTCCTCTGCACTGTACGAGACAAAAAATCCCTGCTAAATTTCAGGAAATCACAACTGGCACTGTTATTTTGAAGGTTTGATGACCTACATCATAACAGTGGACGTCCTCTCCTCTGGTCTTTGGCTGGGGGGCTTGACGGTCCTGGATCACTCCCAAGCAGTCCCTCTGCTTGCAGCCTTTCTTTTACAACCCAGAACAGTAACACACATCAGCCCTTTTCACAATCTGTCAAACAAAGCCTTGTAGTTCTTAGCTTTTCAGCTCTGCTCCCCTACACACCACATGGAGAGTCAGAGGATGAATGCTGGGAGAAAAAAAGCCATGGAGGAGCTGAGGAGAATCTTATTTGGAGTTTCAATAGGCTATAGATTACAATTAAAAAATTTATTTGAATTGGTTCAATTTTAAAATTCTGTTATATTCATCTACTCAGATAATTAAATTGAGTTAAAATGTTTACCTAGTTAGATTAGACACAATTCAAAAACTTAAAATGTTAAGTCAGCGATGTAACAGTGTGGGTGTAAATGGTTTTCTGACTTCCCCTAACTGACAACAAATAAGACATCTCTCCGGTGTCAACATACACCCTGTGGTAGTACGAGTCTTGGAGACACTACACACAATGTACAGAGTGTGGGCAGGAAACATTCTTCACCTCTGGTCTATGTAAAAGCATACAAGACATGAGAGCTATCCAACTGTCTTATCAGTGTCGCAACATGTTCACCGAGACGGGGGGACGGGGACGGGGGGGGGGGCGACAACGACGATTTATGGTTTAAGCCCACATACTCCAGACCTCCGATCCACAACCTCCTTGTGTCAGTAGATAATGGTTTAATAATTTTTATTTTGAACACTGGTAGTAACCCTGCATTGCATTTCACACTCTGTGGTTCAGGGTAGAGGGGGAGAGGGATACATGTACTCATTTCTACAATGTAAAATGACACTATATCAAATCAAGCATTTCCATATGTTGACTGCTGCTGCACTGGGTTGTCCGACAGGCAAGCAGCAGTCACCGTTTGGGGCGAGGAGAGGGCATTCAGTGGGCTCTGGAGCCTCCTATTGAGACAGAAGAGTAAGTGCCTCAGTCCTGACTATCTGGAAGAGGACACTGCATGGAGGTCTAAGTCAGGGCCAGCGATCTTTAACAACAACTCCAGCAAGAGCTACATACATAGTATGACTAATTATTGTCTTGATCCAGAACATATAGACAGCCAAAATTGTATTACTGTACATTGTACACTTGTGGTGACTGTGGCTCTACAGGGCCAGGTTACCCATCCCAGCCTCAACCCTCTGCTCTCACCAGCACTGGGGCGGCCACAGTTAATAAGGTATCTCAGCTAAGCTTCTGCAGACCCAGGGAGCAAGAGGGACCGCGGTGTGTGAGACAGACTAACTCTCTGCTGCTGAACTTTGACAGTTTAATGACTTCAACTTCACCATTATGCATGTGAATTCTTCACATAAATCTAAAAAGGGCACCGAGAGCTTTTCTGGGGGCCGGCTCTGATAATTGCACTGTGCACCGCAGTGTCAGGCTTTATGACATAAGAGGATGTTCCACTATATAACGGAGTCACATTTTGGTCTGCCGTCAGGGATTATGGCAAAGGTTAAAAACTACCAAACTGCCGCCGTCGAAAGTTCAACAGCTTCTGAAAAACATCCCCAAGAACATTTGGAAAATCCCAATTTCTCCAAGATGGCACAGCACAGTGGAGAGTTCTGCAGTAATGCAAACAGTGCTGCTTCCTCAGTCTTCTAAAATTAATCAAATTAGCCACTCTCCCCTGCAGGATGGGTCAGTGGCTCAGGCAGTGGCCTTTACTGGAAGCTCCCCTCTGCCAAACGTGTCTTTACAGACATAAATTAGCCCGGAGTTCTTGGCTAAAACATGTCAGGGCTAAACGAAGATTGAGCGATGAGGTCGAACAGGGGAGACTCGGGACCAGGGGGACTGGCGGGAGGGAAAACCTCTCGTTTAACTCCCAACCCCCTCCTCTGAAACACCCCCCCCCCGCCCCCCCCCTAAAATAAATGTAAGGGGAAAAACCTCCAGTACATGAGTTGGCACAAGCTAGGAGTCAGGAAGTCCAGGAGACGCCTCTGCCTGCTCTGAGAGTGAAACCCAAAACCAGTGACATAGCCAATACATGTCATATTCTCCCAGTCATGAACAATTTATTTTTCAAGGAGGAATTTCAACCTAAAACCTGCTCTTCATAATTATCATGATTTGTTTGAAAAAACAAGGTGGATAGTCCTGGTCCAATCACCAACAAGAGACCACTGTTGTCTGGGTAAAAATAAAATAAAAAATGTGTTCAACAAGGCGTAATCCTTCATGTTCCTAAAACAATGACGAAAAACATATCTAGTCCTTCTTCGGCACCGAGCATGCCATAAAAGCAGCCACAGTCACATATAGTATATTCAGTCTCTGCGCCTAAGGGTGCTTGGAGAAGCTCCAGGTGCAGTTCTTACTCTAAATAAGCCCAGTCATTGGAAAAGGCTTCAGTGAGTCCAAGTGCTCCCTGCTTTAGGCAGGTTTTAATAAAAGGAACAACAAGAAAGTCTCCCTCTTAAAACTGGACAATCTCCCAGAGCTGTGTTGAAACAGATTGTAGGAAACATGTTTAAACTGGTACAACTGAAAGGTTTAAATTGTCTATAAAATCTGATTCCTCCCTTTATTTTTATTTTTTAAGCACAAACAAAAAAAGTGGCCTTTTTTCTGCCAAAGAATCACTGATACTTTGTCAAGCTGCCAATAATTACTTGCTTCCTATGGTGTAAATTGAATGCATAAGTAAGTAAAAGTAATTCCCAGACCAGCTTGATTCAAATTATTCAAATAGATTGTGGAGCCCAGTGTATACCCAATACCCAAAACAGTGTAACAGTGAGTAGGCCTACACCTACATATGGCTTTTTAACTAAATAAGATTTGAAAAGACGTGGCTTTAGCTATATCCTTTTTTTTTCCTTTTCATGAATGAATTAGCTGTTTGTTCACCAGCACCCGCCCGCAATTGCTATCAACCCATCCACAACCGCCTGACTATTTGGGATAAAGTGAAAATGAGGCCCGCACCCGACCTTAAGCCGCTGATATAGAAAATGCACTGTAGGCTACAGTCAGAGACAACGAAAAAATGTCTATAAGGAAATAGAAAGCTGTGAAAATGACCCAACATGTTTCTCATAAAATTTCAGTTCGGCTTGGATGCGTATTGTATGTGGTTGAAATACTATCAGCTTTTATGATGCTGATGAAGATTGATACCGTCTGTAGAGGTGCTAACTGCGCATTCACATTCTCTCAAGATGCTGAAAATGTTTTTCTCCACTCCTGTTCCCGAGTCAAAATGTAGCCTACAATTGGTGTTTCATTTTACTGCAAGAAATGCTTAATTCTGCAGGAGTTAATATTAAGGCTATGTGTGAGGTTATAGACCTACAGTCACTGTCCAGATTTCAGTTTCCATAACCCATCCGAACAATAGGCTACAATTCCCTTGACGTGCCAGAGGCCTATTTGAAGTCCCCATCTTGTGACTATCGAATTTATATAGCACCCTCACAATCACACATAACATAGCCGGCACTAATATCATCCTCTTTTACCACTTCACCAAATCTTTCCCAAACATGACTTTTCTGGCCCTCCCTTCTCTTCATTTTCAACTCTACATTTCGCAGCTTTTCTCTTATTGAATTAAACTCCGAAATTGTTGTTTTTGCCTCTGTGGATCGACATTAACTTAATCCACACAATATTTAATGACCCTAAACCCGTCCGCCCCATTGATATAACCGGAGGACTGCGGGTTATGAATAACCTGCACATCACTAGAATTAATGGTAATTTTTTTAATTTATTTTTTATCCCCTACTTTAAAAAAAAAAGAATACACACATTTATGGTCTAACAGTGCAGTGGGTCTGACAAGAGTTTTAAACCAGATCTCAATCTGGTGTTGGCCTATTTCAAGAATAAATGGAAATTGGGAACAATTGGAAAATGGGAGGTAGTGGTATAGGGTCAAATTATGCAGAGGAGGGGGATTGAGGGTCACAGATTGGCGAATCGCATCTCTGCATGTCTGGCAGACATATCAGTATGGATGACGGATCACCACCTCAAGCTGAACCTTGGCAAGACGGAGCTGCTCTTCCTCCCGGGGAAGGACTGCCCGTTCCATGATCTCGCCATCACGGTTGACAACTCCGTTGTGTCCTCCTTCCAGAGTGCGAAGAGCCTTGGCGTGACCCTGGACAACACCCTGTCGTTCTCCGCTAACATCAAGGCGGTGACCCGATCCTGTAGGTTCATGCTCTACAACATTCGGAGAGTACGACCCTGCCTTACACAGGAAGCGGCACAGGTCCTAATCCAGGCACTTGTCATCTCCCGTCTGGATTACTGCAACTCGCTGTTGGCTGGGCTCCCTGCCTGTGCCATTAAACCCCTACAACTCATCCAGAATGCCGCAGCCCGTCTGGTGTTCAACCTTCCCAAGTTCTCTCACATCACCCCGCTCCTCCGCACACTACACTGGCTTCCAGTTGAAGCTCGCATCTGCTACAAGACCATGGTGCTTGCCTACGGAGCTGTGAGGGGAACGGCACCTCCGTACCTTCAGGCTCTGATCAGTCCCTACACCCAAACGAGGGCATTGCGTTCATCCACCTCTGGCCTGCTGGCTCCCCTACCTCTGCTGAAGCACAGTTCCCGCTCAGCCCAGTCAAAACTGTTCGCTGCTCTGGCACCCCAATGGTGGAACAAGCTCCCTCACGACGCCAGGATAGCGGAGTCACTCACCACCTTCCGGATATATTTGAAACCCCACCTCTTTAAGGAACACCTGGGATAGGATAAAGTAATCCTTCTAACCCCCCCCCCCCCCCCCCCCAAAAAAAAAGAAAAAAAAAAGAAAAAAAAGAATTGTAAAGTGGTTATCCCACTGGCTATAAGGTGAATGCACCAATTTGTAAGTCGCTCTGGATAAGAGCGTCTGCTAAATGACGTAAATGTAAATGTAAATGTTGTCACTGCTGTTAGATGTAAAAATGCTGTAACTTTACAGTGAACCCTCACAGAAAGGCAATATTTCTACAGAAACATTTTTACTTTATGTCAAAGATTGAGTATAATTAGCAATTTTCTCCCACTTTATTTAATTTATTCTGTCACTGTCTTCTTATTGTCTTGGCCTTAGGCCTATATATCACAGTTACAAGGGATATGAACTAACAGGTTATAGAACACATAGGTTGTAATATGGCCATTATTCCTGGCTTGGCTCCCTCAGTGATTTTACCCATGCACCGCTACTGAAATGTATTGAAAATGAAATTCAGAAATCGAATTTACATACGTATCCACACCCCTTTGCTATGACACTCCAAATTGAGCTCATGTGCATCCAATTTCCTTTGACCATCCTTGAGATGTCACTACAACTTGGAGTCCACCTGTGGCCAATTCAATTGTTTGGACATGATTTAGAAAGAAACACACCTGTCTATCTAAGGTCCCACAGTTGACAGTACATGTCAGAGTAGAAACCATACCATGAAGTCCAAGGAACTGTCCATAGATCTCAGAGAATTGTGATATCTGGGGAAGGGTATATACAGTGGCTTGCGAAAGTATTCATCCCCCTTGGCATTTTTCCTATTTTGCTGCCTTTCACCCTGGAATTTAAATGGATTTTTTGGGGGTTTGTATAATTTGATTTACACAACATGCCTACCACTTTGAAGATGCAAAATATTTTTGTGTGTGAAAAAAACAAGAAATAATACCAAACAAAACAGAAAACTTGAGCGTGCATAGCTATTCACCCCCCTAAAGTCAATACTTTGTAGAGCCACCTTTTGCAGCAATTACAGCTGCAAGTCTCTTGGGGTATGTCTCTATAAGCTTGGCACATCTAGCCACTGGGATTTTTGCCCATTCTTCAAGGCAAAACTGCTCCAGCTCCTTCAAGTTGGATGGGTTCCGCTGGTGTACAGCAATCTTTAAGTCATACCACAGATTCTCAATTGTATTGAGGTCTGGGCTTCGACTAGGCCATTCCAAGACATTAAATGTTTCCCCTTAAACCACTCGAGTGTTGCTTTAGCAGTATGCTTAGGGTCATTGTCTTGCTGGAAGGTGAACCTCCGTCCCAGTCTCAAATCTCTGGAAGACTGAAACAGGTTTCCCTCAAGAATTTCCCTGTATTTAGCGCCATCCATCATTCCTTCAATTCTGACCAGTTTCCCAGTCCCTGCCAATGAAAAACATCCCCACAGCATGATGCTGCCACCACCATGCTTCACTGTGGGGATGGTGTTCTTGGGGTGATGAGAGGTGTTGGGTTTGCACCAGACACAGGGTTTTCCTTGATGGCCAAAAAGCTCAATTTTAGTCTCATCTGACCAGAGTACCTTCTTCCATATGTTTGGGGAGTCTCCCACATGCCTTTTGGAGAACACCAAACGTGTTTGCTTATTTTTTTCTTTAAGCAATGGCTTTTTTCTGGACACTCTTCCGTAAAGCCCAGCTCTGTGGAGTGTACGGCTTAAAATGGTCCTATGGACAGATACTCCAATCTCTGCTGTGGAGCTTTGCAGCTCCTTCAGGGTTGTCTCTTTGTTGCCTCTCTGATTAATGCCCTCCTTGCCTGGTCCATGTGTTTTGGTGGGCGGCCCTCTCTTGGCAGGTTTGTTGTGGTGCCATATTCTTTCAATTTTTTTATAATGGATTTAATGGTGCTCCGTGGGATGTTCAAAGTTTCGGATATTTTTTTATAACCCAACCCTGATCTGTACTTCTCCACAACTTTGTCCCTGACCTGTTTGGAGAGCTCCTTGGTCTTCATGGTGCCGCGTGCTTGGTGATGCCCCTTGCTTAGTGGTGTTGCAGACTCTGGGGCCTTTCAGACCAGGTGTATATATACACTGAGATCATGTGACAGATCATGTGACACTTAAATAAAGTCCACCTGTGTGCAATCTAACTAATTATGTGACTTCTGAAGGTAATTGGTTGCACCAGATCTTATTTAGGGGCTTCATAGCAAAGGGGGTGAATACATATGCACGCACCACTTTTCCGTTATTTATTTTGTAGAATTCTTTGAAACAAGTAATTTTTTTCATTTCACTTCACCAATTTGGACTATTTTGTGTATGTCCATTAAATGAAATCCAAATAAAAATCATTTAAAATTACAGGTTGTAATGCAACAAAATAGGAAAAACGCCAAAGGGGATGAATACTTTTGCAAGGCACTGTAACAATGTTTAGAGTGTTGAAAGTTTCCAAGGGAAAAGTGGTATTCATCATTGGGAAATTGAAAAAATATGGAACTACCCAGACTCTACCCAAACTAAGCAACCGGGCAAGAAGGACCTTGGTCAGGGAGGTGACCAAGAAACTAATGACCACTCTGACAGAGCTACAGAGTTACTTGGCTAAGATGAAATAACCTGCCAGAAGGACAACAGTCTCCACAGCACTTCACCAATCTGGGCTTTATTGGAGAGTGGCCAGACAGAAGCCACTCCTGAGAAAAAGGCACGACAGCACGCCTGGAGTTTGCAAAAAGGCACATGAAAGACAGAGCATAAGGCAAAAGATTCTGTGGTCTGATGAGACAAAAATGTAACTCTTTGGCCTGAATGCAAAGCACTATGTCTGGAGAAAACCAGGCACAGCTCATCCCCCAACTAATACCATCCCTACCGTCAAGCACGGTGGTGGCAGCATCATGCTATGGGGATGCTTTTCAGAGGCAGGGACTGAGTGACTGGTAAGGATAGAGTGAACAATGAATGGAGCCAAATCCTTGATGAGAACCTGCTTCAGAGTACAAATGACCTTAGACTGGGATGAAGAGTTATGTTCCAAAAGGACAATGACCCCAAACATACAGCCAAAGCAACGCTGGAATGGCTTCAGAACAAGAATGTGAAAGTCCTTACTTGAATCCCATTGAAAATCTGTGGAAAGACTTGAAGATTGCTGTTCACAGCCGCTCCCCATCCAACTTAATAGAGCTGCAAGGAAGAATGGGAGAAAATCCCCAAATCCAGATGTGCAAAGCTGACAGACATACCAAAGACAACTCAAAGCTGTAATCGCCTCCAAAGGTGTTCTACAAAGTTTTGACTCAGGGGTGTGAATACTTATGTAAATGAGATATCTGGATTTAATTCTCAATACATTTTAAAAATGTCTAAAAACATGTTTTCACTGTCATTATGGGGTATTGTGTGTAGATGGGTGAGAACAAATATAAATGTAATACATTTGGAATAAGTCAAGGAGTATGAAGGCACTGTACAAATGCAATAAAAAAGAAATACGGGGATTGTGCCTTAAATTCTCAATTCATGGTACACACCCAACTTCGTGATGCTTAAAAAAAAAACAACCTTTCTCCGTGTTTATTCTGTGTGCAAAAACCCTGAGGTATTAGGGTGCACTAATCTTTAAAAGGTTAATTTATTCATAGAGATTTTGACAGAGATGTATGGCCAAGTCAACATCTCAGGCAGCTCTTCCCAGAGGGAGACGGCTGGTGCGAAGAACAGAAGGGGGAAGGGAGGAGGGAGAGTGGGAGTGGGAAAGAGGGAGGGGGGCGAGATGGAGTGCAAGACAGAGAGAGACAAAGTATAGTGAGTCAACATTCTATAAACACAAAGACATAATTACCTCATAGGGGTTGGCAATGACCCTGCCCTTTCACCCAGTACACTTACAACTCCAGACTTCTCGTTTCAGCTCGGGGAGAGTAGGGGGTGACTTGAACATACATACAGTCAATTACATTTGGTACTGATAACTGTAGCGTACAATTTAATACAGTGTCAATATGATAGATGTCAGTGTGTAATACCGTACAGTGTAATACCATACATGCCTTTACTTTGATCTAACAAAACACTGATGATAATCTGTCAAATTTCTGTTCAATGGTCTTTCCAAGTAATGATAGATACCCATTGATTCTTGAAGAGCGTAACTTATAAACATACATTTAAGTTATTTAGCAGACGTTCTTATACAGAGCAACTTACATTCAGACAGTGCATTCACGGTTGTTTAACAACACAATTATTGCTTTAATACATTCAGCGTTAAACATCAATTGTACTTAAAATGTGTTGAGCCAAAAGTGTGATTTTTGTCTACACGTCATTGATGCCGAGACAATCGGTTCTTCATTTTCGTTTCCTGATCCATATGAAATGTACAATGTCTAACAAGAGTGTGGCACTGGAGTCAACGAGCCCCACAGTCCCAGATAGGGCAACAGCTCCCCTCTGCTCTGTGGAGCATACTGTAGGGGCCTGCCTGCGTCTGTCTGTCCTCCACTACTATATAAAGTGGATGGACTGTCATATTTGTCCAAGTTTGAGAGTGGTTACATTTCCCCAGCCCCTCCCTCAGCTAACCAAACAAAGTGGCAGGGTCAGGCTGTTGAAATGACAGATTGTGCCTTTATTAACATGAAATCTATCTTTAAAAAATTAGGTTTAGGGCAAAGATAACCATTAAATATGGGCTTTTAAATAGCCAAACCCATATTTAGAGAATGTTTTACGAGGGGCTTTTGTAAATGTACAGTGAGGGAACAAAGTATTTGATCCCCTGCTGATTTTGTACGTTTGCCTACTGACAAAGAAATGATCAGTCTATAATTTTAATTGTAGGTTTATTTGAACAGTGAGAGACAGAATAACAACAAAAAAATCCAGGAAAACGCATGTCAAAAATGTTATAAATAGATTTGCATTTTAATGAGGGAAATAAGTATTTTCCCCCCCTCTCAATCAGAAAGATTTCTGGCTCCCAGGTGTCTTTTATACAGGTAACGAGCTGAGATTAGGAGCACACTCTTAAAGGGAGTGCTCCTAATCTCAGCTTGTTACCTGTATAAAAGACACCTGTCCGCAGAAGCAATCAATCAATCAGATTCCAAACTCTCCACCATGGCCAAGACCAAAGAGCTCTCCAAGGATGTCAGGGACAAGATTGTAGACCTACACAAGGATGGAGTGGGCTACAAGATCATCGCCAAGCAGCTTGGTGAGAAGGTCACAACATTTGGTGCGATTATTCGCAAATGGAAGAAACACAAAAGAACTGTCAATCTCCCTCGGCCTGGGGCTCCATGCAAGATCTCACCTCGTGGAGTTGCAATGATCATGAGAACGGTGATGAATCAGCCCAGAACTACACGGGAGGATCTTGTCAATGATCTCAAGGCAGCTGGGATCATAGTCACCAAGAAAACAATTGGTAACACACTACGCCGTGAAGGACTGAAATCCTGCAGCGCCCGCAAGGTCCCCCTGCTCAAGAAAGCACATATACATGCCCATCTGAAGTTTGCCAATGAACATATGAATGATTCAGAGGAGAACTGGATGAAAGTGTTGTGGTCAGATGTGACCAAAATGGAGCGCTTTGGCATCAACTCAACTCGCCGTGTTTGGAGGAGGAGGAATGCTGCCTATGACCCCAAGAACACCATCCCCACCATCAAACATGAAGGTGGAAACATTATGCTTTGGGGGTGTTTTTCTGCTAAGGGGACAGGACAACATCACCGCATCAAAGGGACGATGGACGGGGCCATGTACCGTCAAATCTTGGGTGAGAACCTCCTTCCCTCAGCCAGGGCATTGAAAATGGGTTGTGGATGGGTATTCCAGCATGACAATGACCCAAAACACACGGCCAAGGCAACAAAGGAGTGGCTCAAGAAGAAGCACATTAAGGTCCTGGAGTGGCCTAGCCAGTCTCCAGACCTTAATCCCATAGAAAATCTGTGGAGGGAGCTGAAGGTTCGAGTTGCCAAACGTCAGCCTCGAAACCTTAATGACTTGGAGAAGATCTGCAAAGAGGAGTGGAACAAAATCCCTCCTGAGATGTGTGCAAACCTGGTGGCCAACTACAAGAAACGTCTGACCTCTGTGATTGCCAACAAGGGTTTTGCCACCAAGTACTAAGTCATGGGTCAAATACTTATTTCCCTCATTAAAATGCAAATCAATTTATAGCATTTTTGACATGCGTTTTTCTGGATTTTTTTGTTGATATTCTGTCTCTCACTGTTCAAATAAACCTACCATTAAAATTATAGACTGATCATGTCTTTGTCAGTGGGAAAACGTACAAAATCAGCAGGGGATCAAATACTTTTTCCCCTCACTGTATGACCTTTAGAAAATGAGGTAATACACAAAATGCCTGCCTGCGTCAGCTATAGACTCGGGGTCCAGTACAGGAATTAAGCCGCATGCATACACTAATCCCACAGTTTAAGCTAAATGATGCTGAAAGCATAACAGCGAGATCTCTATTTTTAATGGATAGGTTAAAAAAAAGATTGTGAAAATAAAACAGCAAAGTCTAAACAATTAGGGCTTTTGCTTCGCTGACCAACAAGAACCTAAACACTGGAGTGGTCCGCGTAGTGGCATGTACAAAAGGTGCCCCACTGGATATGTTGGGGCAGAATGAAGTGATTCTTTGTGAAGCTGGGTTTACACCATACATAGGAGGGTTCCATACATATCAATCATCCATGTCAGACACTATAACTGATGATCTGTTGCTGCGACAGACTCGCTAGGTAAGATTTAATTTGTCCCATGTTTTTTTTTATTTTTTGTGTAAAAGGCCACGCATCACTTTCCATGGCCACATTCAACATTCTAATTTTTACCCAGGGCCTGCCTTCTCTGGCTACATTGTTCCAACTGCTTTGGTTTAAAGCAGGGTGGGGTCATCATCATACCCAATTATTTTACTTTTTGAATGAATGACCCGTCTTGCACAACTTCTACAATAAATGGTGATGTTCCATTTAGAAGTCAATGAAGAACGTAAAGCTATTTTGGTACAAATGTCAACATAAAGGTGTTATACGGCAGTCACCTAAAGTGTGAACATACGACAGATGTACCATACATTCTGATCTGTTGGAGATTGTACATTGGTCAGCTTGCCTGTAACATGCCCAAGTGACATTAATGAAATGTTCCAGTGCCTCCAACCCACGTTAGTTCTATTCTTGGTTTTCAGATTGAAAACCGCATCATAAGGCTGGCATGGAAACCCAGCACAAATGTGAACGTGCCATCACTGATTATGTTTAAGTGGGCCATGTGAAGCCACACTGACACAAGCTAGTATCCATTAGTCCTAGCCTCCCCCTCCAAAAGCATACAGCCTTTTATATGGCATGTTCTCTAAATGGATATATTTTTGGCCTGACAACTTCTTCCACTCCCTTGCCATCGGTCTGGTGGGCGGTTGTCAGGCAGAGCAGGGCAGCCCATTGCCTTCCATTAACCCCACTCAGACACGACCCCAGTATCCCAAGTCCAGGTTGGACATGGGGGGGGGGGGGTGGAATGCAACATGCCCTCCCTCTTTCACCTCTCACTCCTCTCTCCAATCTTTGGCCAGGTTTCCCCCTCTCCAAAAACCTCCCTTGCCCTGGGCGCATCTAATTGAAAGCCATCTCTGGGCTGAGAGAGTTCCGTTTCTTCTTTAATCCCTCCACTGGGGGAGGCTCACATGGTCTCAATTACCCCGGCACACTGGGTCTCCTCCGCAGTACCCTCTCCCTCTCTCCCCTCCTGCTCCAGCCTGCTCCTCTGCCAGCTAGCGCACCGGCCCGGGCCCTTTTTCAGCAGTTTATGTTATTAACCGCGCGCTGCCTAGTTCCTGTCCGTCACGGGGGCCTGGAGATGTTATCGCCAGCGTATACAGTTACCTCCAAAATATTCCATAAATTAGATTGGGATTGGCAATTCGGAATATGGAAGTGGGGTTTGGGGCAGCGGGGGTGGGGGTGGGGGTGGGGGGTGGAGGGGGGCTGGTGTTGAGGAGGGAGGCTGCAGTGCGGTGTAAGTAATAGCAGGAGAGGATCTCCCGTGTTTAGGTTGGATGGAGAACCGGCTGGGAGGTATGTCACTGGCAAAGTGAAGGAGAAACACACGAGAGGGGGAAAGTGCTTAAGGGCTTTGGGACGAGAGGGAGAAGAGACCCAAATCCATTTTCTATTTGGATAGAGATTCCTTCTGGTGGGGATTTGAATATCTGGATTCCAAACACGGAGCGGGCAGGGGTCGGACATCGGGATATATCGTCGGTGATAGCCGTGCATTCCCCCTGTAATGAAACAAGGCTGTGACTTTTCAACCCCCGGCCAGCCCCTGTCAATCCCCAGAGCATGGCTAAAGGTCCTGAGCTGAGACAGCCATCTGAGATTGGATTAGTGGTAACCTGTGAGGTCTCGAAACAATGGGCTCTCAGAGGATCTGAAACTAACACAAACATGGCCCTAGACACAGACTGCCAGACAAAGACAAACCCAATCCCAGTCTTGGTCAAATAGTTTCAAAATGCACAATGATAACCAAATATTCATTAGGGATGGAGAGTATTCTGTCAGGCTAGATCACACTATACCGCAGATAACACACACCTTTGACTGAATTTCAACTAGTCTGTTCATAGACCTAGCCTTGTCCCATACTGGAAGAATTGGCTATAGCACATATAGTATGGGACTAGGCTATCGTGGACCTGCATGTACTTCCTAGATGAATATCAATTATGAGGATATCACACAACTCAAGCCAAGGTTTCCAAGAACGTTTAGTTGGAGGTTGTTTCTAGTATCTGATTTTCTAAACATGGACCAGACCTGTAGAACTGGCGTTCAGACCACACAAGCTAGAGAAATGCTTACTGCACACACATCTACTGTACATATCAAGGTCATCTTCTGTCAAAACACTGCTGAACTCCATAACACAACAAGTTCAAATTCAACCTGAATTTTCATTGTCATTCCCAGACCCTAAAGTGTCACAGAATTGGTTTAGGGCTAGAATTAGATTGTTATCAAAGCTGGAGTACAGACAACTGCACTACTGCAAGAATCTCAATACTTTTGACACCTGGGGGGAGTAATTAACAATCCTGTAACTATCCAGTATCCACAAGCAAATAATCGGACATCCAAACAAAAATACCGGTAGACACTCCCTCTCTCCCCATAGCGCAGTGTATACATGCACTGGAAGACCTACCCTCATCTCCCCTCCTCGGAGGTGCACTGCCATGTCAAAGAAGAGGAAGCTCAGTGATTTCTGTTGTTGTTATTATGCGGACAGGCCTGTTGGGGTGGAGGTGCCCTCTGAGAACAGATAGAGCTCAGAGAGCCTGTTTCACTGTGGAGAGAGAGAGGGGGGGGGAGAGAACGAGAGAGGGAGGAAATGAGAAACTGTTTAGTCCCCTGCTCAAGCGAAAGCAGGCAGGCAGGCAGCTCAACTAAGGTAAACACGAGTGGGCCGCAAAAAGGGGGTCAGGGGTTCAGCCGCCACCCGGGGCCAGACTGATCTAAATTTTGTTATCTGCTTGACTGTAACTCCATGCATGACTAATGTGCCGCGCTGTCCCTTTAATTAGGGCTGACCTCCTGCAGAGTCACTGGCATTTTAAAGCCGGGCATCTTGAGAACGGGGGCCACCTCGCATTTACTGAACACTTGGATTTAAGTTGTTCATCTGTGTATTGTGCATCTACCTGGCCAGGCGACCCTCTGTGAGGGGAATCATTGTTAAACCCTTTATTTGACTGAGCCCATCATGGAACAGCAGCTAACCATTCGCTTTTAGGGATTTCTCAGCACGTCAGTTTTACGAGGAAAAACACCACAAGCAGAATTGTGCTGGTAGTTAAGACAGCGGCCGTTAAGCACAAGCAGCAGCTCTGCTAATAATCTGCCATTCTGGTGACCTGGTAATGGCACAGGTTATGAGACCGGGAGAGAGGAACCAGGATCGCTCTTCAGGCCAATACAGCCTACAACAGCTAAGATGATATGACCACTGAGAAACTTTTAGAGGATAGGAGGAATAGCTGAACTTGCGATACTGTGCAAAGGACATTTAAAATCAACTTGCATTAAGATTATAATCAATAAATTCTAGTTTAATCTACTAACATCCGACATTACTGAATAGGTCAAATATTCATGCCTCAATAAATTGCCTACATATACTTTATGTGAACAGTAAGAAGACAGAAAAAAAGAGGTAGGAATTTAAATCAGAACATTTGCATTTAGGCTAATTGCCTCTGACCTCAGATCTGCACATGGGAAGTGAGCGGGAACAGAGGATGTCAAGCAGTGAGACTCGTGCTTCAACAGAAACTGTAGGCTTGTTCCCAGAGGACAGATGACTACCTCTACATAATATACCTTGCCCTGTTGATCCCGAGCATTTAGGAATTTGTCTAGTCTCAAACCAGGCCATTTAAAACTGTTACAAGTGATGGGAGATGCTCTATATACACTTTTGTTGTGTTAACTTTGACTTTTAAATGGCTAACTGATGCATGATGATCTTATATGCATTGGTCATATCAATATGCTAGCTGACATTGAAGAATAGCCTAAAAAGTTGTACATTGAAGCAAAATTATCCTGCCCACTTTAATTTTTGCTGTTTGTCAAATGGACTGTTGTCGAATGATATTTTGGTGAATTATAGGAAGTGTTTTGGTTTGGCTGGAGCTGGGAAGTGCATCAGAGAATTCAAAGGTCACAAGGTCATTTACACTCCGAGACGTAATGTGGCATTGAGATCGTCGCTTGTAAATCAACACGATTTGATTTGCAACATTTGTCCAGACCTTATATTACAGATGAAGGGGTATGGCCTTGCTGCGTGTGCATGTGTAAAGTTTACATGCATCATTACATTGGTTTCACTGGAAATAACGTTCCATGTTAATGTTCATGTAAAAGACACGCATCTACGAAAGGCAGAACCAACAACACTTTGCACTGACGCTTAAATCCTCTGAAAAATACAACAGTCTAGGAAGTGTAACATTCTGTTAATAATCCAAACTCATTGTGGCAAAAATGCCAGGCTTCTGTTAAAAATAATACATATTTTACATGTCAAAACATTCTGCGTTAAACATCAATTGTACTTAAAATGTGTTGAGCCAAAAGTGTGATTTTTGTCTACACGTCATTGATGCCGAGACAATCGTTTCTTCATTTTCGTTTCCTGATCCATATGAAATGTACAATGTCTAACAAGAGTGTGGCACTGGAGTCAACGAGCCCCACAGTCCCAGATAGGGCAACAGCTCCCCTCTGCTCTGTGGAGCATACTGTAGGGGCCTGCCTGCGTCTGTCTGTCCTCCACTCTGGAACATGTGGTTTTGGTTACAGAATGTTTTACTGCTGAACAATGTGTCTGCCTTGGAGCTCGGCACGCCGCATAAAGGGCACTTTGTCCCCGGTGCCCACACGGGAAGAAGTCCGCCCCATCACACACACACTGGGCCATGATGACATCAGCAGCCTGTGCTGGCGAGGCCCACGTCGATAAAGCCTTTCTCACCCGCCTATCATAGTGAGTGCGTTAGTGCCGTGCCCCTCGTATTCCCATAATTCCTCCACTTTTTCCCTTTGTCTGACTGACGTCTGTGTGCTGATGTGTCCGTTTCCAGTGAGGTGATGTTAAGGGAAGTGTGTCTGCTGCACCAGGTCCTGGTTGTAAAAAGGACTGAGCACAGCTACCAAACCCCTGCTCTATGACAGATGGATCATTAGATCAAAGTGAGAACAGCAGAATGCTGCAGAGAGCCAAGTGCTCCGGACTGAAACGAATAAAGATCAGACGTACTGAGTGGTAGGGTCGTATAAAAAATAATGAAACAAGAACTAAAAAGTGGAATTACATGGGCGCATGTAAAAGCCAAATAAAACTTCAAATGGGAATGACAAATTACTAAATTATAACAATGGGATCTCAACAGCCAATATACTCGAGAAAACGGCACAAAGTCAAGGGACAAGTGAATGTATTCAATGTGACTAGCAAAACATGACCAATGTGGCTCCATTCATTCAAAAAGGTGTTAAGTGAATGAGATGATGATGATGATGATGATGATGATAAGGTGACTAGCACACCCAGGGTGCAGGGGTAAAGGGGACTGGAGGACCAGGCCTGGCATGACGTCACTGCTGTCATGTTTCTCAGCACCTCTCCATGGCTCAAAAATAATCATTCACATGCATTGACACAGCTGCTGTATGTAACGACTAGTGATGCGCGGGTTGACTCGTAACCCACAATCCACCCGGTTAAATCCGCGGGGAGGGCAGCTTTAGGGCCATGAAATATTGTGTGGATGAAGGGCCGGTGGGTAGCGAGCAGGTTGAAATAAGAGAAACATTTATGAATATTTTTAAGGTAAAGTTTTCATTCTAGTGCAATTGAGATCTATAGGCTACATTGAGGATTTTCTTTCATTATTTTAGGCTATCTGGCATTAGCGCGTAAGCCTAAGCTTTAGGGCATAACTCAGCGTTTCCCAAACTATGTCCTGGAGACCACAAGGGGTGCACGTTTTTGGTTTTTGCCCTAGCACTACACAGCTGTTTCAAATAATCAAAGCTTGATGATTAGTTGATTATTTGAATCAGCTGTGTAGTCCTAGGGAAATAACCAAAACTTGCACCCCTTGTGGTCTCCAGGACATAGTTTGGGAAACCCTGACCTAACTGTAGCCTACACACCAATCGCCAAATGCTTTTGGGAACAGGCAGAAAAAAGTTCACGTCGATCCACAGAGGCAAAAAGGGCAAAGTCTGAGTTTAATTCAATAAGAGAAAAGCTGCAAAATGTAGAGTTGAAAATGAAGAGAAGGGAGGGCCAGAAAAGTTTGGGAAAGATTTAATGAAGTGGTAAAAGAGGATGATAGCAGTGCCGGCTATGTTATGTGTGATGATTGTGAGGCGCTATACAAATTCGACAGTCACATGTCGGGGACTTCAAATAGGCCTCTGGCACGTCAAGGGAACTGTAGCCTATTGTTCAGATGGCTGTAGGTCTATAACCTCTCTATAACCTCTCACATAGCCTTAATATTAAATCCTGCAGAATGAAGCATTTCTTGCAGTAAAATGATACACCAATTGTAGGCTACATTTTTACTCGGGAACTGGAGCAGAGAAATGTGATTTATTTCTTTCAGCATCTTGAGAGAATCCGAACGGCAGTTAGATAACATCTGTAGAGGTGCTATATTCATCAACATCATAAAAGCTGATAGCATTTCAACCACATAGAATATGCATCCAACCCGAACTGAAATCTTATCAGAAACAGGTTGGGTCATTTTCACCGCTTTCTATTTCCTTACAACCAGTCAAACTGATGTCATTTGGACATTTTACACAGAAAATCTTTCCCATAATTTTTTTGTTATTGCATTTTCTCCCCAGTCCCTAAACGTCTTTGCTCCACGAAAGAAACAGAGATGACAAAACTTTACCGATGTCAACTAGATTGAAGCACTCATTCTATTGATTTATGACATTCTAGTGAGTAAGGGTTTATTTATTATTCTAGGGCAACATATGACAGAAGAGATGCTGCATGTTTCTAATTATAGACAAGTTGACTAACAAATAGGCAAAATGTCAGAAATGATAAGCAGAAACATAGCTTATCTAAATCAGGCAAAAATAATCCTGCACCCCCGGTCAAAATATCGTTCCGCCGTCTGACTGTAGCTTCAGATTATCACATATAGTCGGGCGGTTGCGGATGGGTTGGTTATTAGCCATTGTGGGCAGGTACGGGTGAACAAACTAACCCGTGCACCACTACTAACGGCATCACATCCAAACTCCATTTCCCAGCAGCATCCCTGCTGGTCACATGACGGGCTGATACTCGGTTCAGTCCAATCAAGAGCACCCTATGACACCTATAAGGCTACTGGTATTGCATGGAGTTGCAGCTAATGCTCATAACGGACGGGGATTTGCTGTTCATGGTTATGATACCACACCATGATCCAGATATTGTATCAATTTATAGAGAATATTTTACACCAATAAAATAAACCTTGCAGAGTTTTTCTGATGCTGGCACTTTGATACCCCACATAGCATAGGTTAAACCATTTTAACTTGGTTTATGGGCAGACCTACATGTCTACCTAGGCCTGTACCCACATAGTCCTTCACCATGTCCATCTCACTTTCTCCATGGGACTTTCTCCATGTGATGGGAGGCATCATCTAATCAGGCCAAAAACATGTGACACACACTCTGCCCTTCAACCCCTGAACACGCCAACAGATGGAGCCAGGTCAGAGCAGAGCAGCAGAGCCACAGGAATTCTGCAGCACGAAGAGAGGAGTGCCAAAAAAACATCTCCGCTCAGCTTGGGAGAAGCCAAAAGGTGGCATTTGTTCAACATTACTGCATGTAAGGTTTAGCGTCCGGATGGGAAGCCTCACACCTGCTGGTGTCCAAAGCTATGCCATTGTTATGACTCGAGAGTTCGCCTCAGAGAAAGCGCATAATATCAACACAGACCTCTAAGCTTCTGTAAAGGCATTCCTTTTTCATGTATTCAGCTTGACATCTGTGTAGTTGCTTTAGTTTTGACAGATGTCACAAATCAAACATGAATGTGAATAAAATTGACATTTTTCTGTTATCACCCTCAAAGCTTCTTATCTGCTGACATGTGAACACAGGCATCTGACATTTATGTAATGTGATAAGTGTGCATGTGTAAGGTTTACATGCATCATTACATTGGTTTCACTTTCATGCCATAACATGCAATCTCCTATAAAGTCATATTCAAAGGGATAATCTGCAGCTGAAACAATAAAGTGTTTCCCCGCCACGGTTTCGGCATTAAGCTGAGGGATGGGGCTGGAGAAATGTAACCACTTAAATTCCTAAACAGTGCGATGGATACAAGGAGAGAGCATCCATGATACACTACATGACCAAAAGTATGTGGACACCTGCTTGTCTAAAGTCTCATTTCAAAATCATGGGCATTAATATGGAGTTGGTCTCCCCTTTGCTGCTATAACAGCCTCCACTCTAGGTTTTCCACTAGATGTTGGAACATTGCTGCGGGGGCTTCCATTCAGCCACAAGAGCATTAGTGAGGTTGGGCACTGATGTTGGGCGATTAGGCCTGGCTCGCAGTCAGCGTTCCAATTCATCCCAAAGGTGTTCGATGGGGTTGAGGTCAGGGCTCTGTGCAGGCCAGTCAAGTTGTTGCACACCGATCTCGACAAACCATTTCCGTACGGACCTCGCTTTGTGCATGGGGGCATTGTCATGCATGCTGAAACAGGAAAGGGACTTCCCCAAACTGTTGACACAAAGTTGGAAGCACAGAATCGTCTAGAATGTAATTGTATGCTGTAGCGTTAGGATTTCCCTTCATTGGAACTAAGGGGCCTAGCCCGAACCAAGAAAAACAGCCCCAGACCATTATTCCTCCACCAAACTTTACAGTTGGCACTATGCATTCGGGCAGGTAGCGTTCTCCTGGCATCCGCCAAACCCAGATTTGTCCGTTGGACTGCCAGCTGGTGAAGCGTAATTCATCACTCCAGAGAACACGTTTCCAATGGTGGTGAGCTTTACACCACTCCATCTGACACTAGGCATTGTACATGGTGATCTTAGGCTTCTGTGCAGCTGCTCGGCCATGGAAACCCATTTCATGAAGCTCCCGAAGAAAAGTTATGTTACTTCCAGAGGCAGTTTGGAACTTGGTAGTGAGTGTTGCAACCAAGGTCAGACGATCTTTACGCGCTATGCGCTTCAGCACTCAAAGGTCCTGTTCTGTGAGCTTGTGTGGCCTAACACTTGCTCCTAGATGTTTCCACTTAACAATAACAGCACTTACAGTTGACCGGGGCAGCTCTAGCAGGGCAGAAATTTGACGAACTGACTTGTTGGAAAGGTGGCATTCTATGACGGTGCCACGTTGAAAGTCACTGAGCTCTTCAGTACGGACCATTCTACTTCCAATGTTTGTCTATGAAGATTGCATGGCTGTGTGTTCGATTTTATACACCTGTCAGCAACAGGTATGGCTGAAATAGCCAAATCCACTAATTTGAAGGGGTGTCCACATACATTTGGCCATGTAGTGTATCAGAATGATAGTTTTAATCATGCTGAGGCTATACAGTGTTTGTTTACATTTACTTTGTTCACAAACAGAGTAAAACAAAGCTCATATTTTGAGTTCTGATGAGGGTACAACAGTTGAACTAAGCTTATGTGGCATTTTTATAAGTTATATTCTTCAAGAATCAATGGATACATATCATTAATTTATAAGTCCAAAAATGGATGTAGCACCCACAGATTGTCCCTTTAAAGTAGGGCCTAGGCCTACAGTAAATGCACAGGGTTATATATGGGTGTATTCATTAATTGGATTCCGATGCAAAACGTTTTGCAACGGAAATCATTTACCGTTTACTTTAGGAACCAAGCAGACACAAATATAAACAAACAGGGAGGGACCTACCTACATTGTCCAATAGAAACTCTGGTCTTTGGCGTAAACGGTTTCCGTTGCAAACCCAACGGAAACTGTTTATCAAATCAAATCAAATTTTATTGGTCACATGCGCCGAATACAACAGGTGCAGACATTACAGTGAAATGCTTACTTACAGCCCTTAACCAACAGTGCATTTATTTTTTACAAAAAAAGTAACAACAACAACAAAAAAAGTGTTGAGAGAAAAAAGAGCAGAAGTAAAATAAAGTGACAGTAGGGAGGCTATATATACAGGGGGGTACCGTTGCAGAGTCAATGTGCGGGGGCACCGGCTAGTTGAGGTAGTTGAGGTAATATGTACATGTGGGTAGAGTTAAAGTGACTATGCATAAATAATTAACAGAGTAGCAGCAGCGTAAAAAGGATGGGGTGGGGGGGCAGTGCAAATAGTCCGGGTAGCCAAATAGTCCGGGTTTATCATTTACTCTTGGAACCAAACGGAATCAAACAGAGGAAACAGAACGGGGAGGGACCTACCAGGGGTGTATTCATTACGCCAATTCTGTTGCAAAACGTGTATTAAACGGAAGCAAACAAAACGAAACGGGGAGGGACATAGGTACATTTGGAAAACGCTTTGCAACAAAAACGAGAGTTTCTATTGGCCAAATTCAGGTGGGTCCCGACCCGTTTCGGTTACTCTGTTTACTTCAATTTGGTTCCTAGAGTAAACGGAAACGTTTTGCAACGGAATCTGACTAATTAATAGGCCTTGACCCCAGTTGTTATGGGGTTGGACCTGGCCCACTCAACAAAAGTGAATGGGAGAAACTCAACCACTACAATCTGTGTGAATTGTCATATTGATAGCCTAATTGTTCTAATCTACAGGAGAGCGTGAACATTTGGTGGATAGGCCTAAAAAGGTCCCATAAAGCCAGACTAGGGTTAGTGCCCCTACTACAATTGAAAAGGGATAACGACCTGACTGAACTATCCAATATAAGCAGAGTTAATAAAATTGAATTAGCGATAAACCTATTTAAATGTAGGTTTCGAAATTACACCAAAATTCAATCTAACGATAAAATAAAAATCATTACTCACCCTGTCTGGTGCTTGTCGATTCGGTCTCGCGCAAAGGGTTTTCGTTGTCATTTAAGCGTATTTTCATTAATTGGAAACTTCAATTATCCCCAGTCCCCACAAATCCACCGAGATTTTATAAATGACCTACTACTACGGTCACTGACTTGTAAACAGACATTTGTAATTTAATGGTCATGGATCGTTCAAATAGCCCGTTGATAACATGTTGCTAAAGTCGTGGTTCCTCGTCAGTGCTTGCCTGTTTTACTAAAATATGATTACCTGCTTTACGTCATTACGCATGATTAATACAGGCCTGCGTCCTTAAATAAAAAATACTAACAGCCTATTAATATAATATTCTATAAATATATTTGACAGATTGAATTTAATCTTATAACCAACAATTTTGCCCCTCATGTTATTTGAAATGTCTGTACTTTGAAAGTTAGGTTTTAATCCTAAAAAGAGTAGCCTGCTCTACGCAAATGGCATATTGATGTTTACCATAATCAAAATGATCAATATATGACATTTAAATATAGGTTTTTCAGTTGGACACATATTGCTCCTCTCTCAGACAGAGGAAGTGTAGTGACCAAAAACTATATTTTGTCGCCCTCCTCTGGTAAGTGTGGACCACGCATCGCCATAGAGCATTGAAAATAAATTGTAAAAAATCAAGACTGAAACTAAAGGGTTGTACAGCAATATATATGCATACTATTTTACACTTTTACATATACAGACATATAAAAAATCTAAACGATCCAGTAATTTCTGTAGAAAGTAGAGTTCTATAACTTTCCACACACTCAGACCTTGTTGGCTTAGATATAATAGAGACAGTATATGCTGTATTCTTTATTTTCAGACTACCATTACTTAAATGCAAATTTGTCAAAGGTTGTGAGTCTTTTCATTGAAATACATTAAAGGTGATTTGCACCAAAGCACAATTAAGAGATATAGCTTATAGAGAATGAACTATGGGGAAATTACATTTAATAATGTTGACCTCAGAGCCATCCAAAACGATGGCAACAAAGGTAGTAAAACCCTAATCTGATTTAATACATTCCCGTGGCTTACAGCCAACACTTCAAATTTGAGAGAAATGTTGGTGGAGAGAATGATTAAGTTGCTAATTTAGCTGTTAGGGCTTGTTTCCCCCACCACTAATGATAATTAACATGCAAATGAGTCTGGGGATCATAGAGGCACAGTGGTTCTCTGTTCATTACTGACTTAATTACTGTTTGAACAGTGGAATATCATGGTTATAAATGGGAGCATTTCAGGTAATGGGCAGGACAATAATTAGGGTTATGACACCAAGAGAAATGCTCTGTTGTTGGTGCCCCAGCCACAGGGAACTGATGCCATAGCCATCGAGCGCTTGACTTACTTGGCTTGATATACTGTAAAGGTGAAGTAGACAGTGGTTATTACACTCTGTTTGAACTAACTATTAGACCAACTAAGAGATTCTGGAAAGTGGCAGCTATACTGAGGTTTGATGAGACAAAGGTCACATTCGTGGTCCTCTGTAGCTCAGCTGGTAGAGCACGGCGCTTGTAACGCTAAGGTAGTGGGTTCGATCCCCGGGACCACCCATACACAAAAACAAAACAAAAATGTATGCACGCATGACTGTAAGTCGCTTTGGATAAAAGCGTCTGCTAAATGGCATATTATTATTATTATTATTCATTTATTAGGTGCTCAAGTGAATGGCCAGTCAGTCCTACAATTTATACTGAACAAAAATATAAACGCAACATGCAATAATTTCAACGATTTTACATTTTTGTCATTTAGCAGAAGCTCTTATCCAGAGCGACTTACAGTTAGTGAGTGCATACATTTTTCATACTGGCCCCCCGTGGGAATCGAACCCACAACCCTGCCGTTGTAAACGCCATGCTCTACCAACTGAGCTACAGGGGGCTGAGTTAACAGTTCCTATAAGGAAATCAGTCAATTGTAATAAATTCATTAGGCCCTAATCTATGGATTTCACATGACTGGGCAAGGGCACAGTCATTGGTGGGCATAGGCCCAGCCACTGGGGAGCCAGGCCCAGCCAATCAAAATTAGTTTTTCCCCACAAAAGGGTTTTATTACAGACAGAAATACTCCTCAGTTTCATCAGCTGCCTGGGTGGCTGCACTCAGACGATCCCACAGGTGAAGAAGCTGGATGTGGAGGTCCTGGGCTGGCGTGGTTACACGTTGTCTGCGGTTGTGAGGCGGGTTGGACGTACTGCCAAATTCTCTAAAATGATGTTGGAGGCGGCTTATAGTAGAGAATTGAACACTCAATTCACTGGCAACAGCTTTGGGGGACATTCCTGTAGTCAACATGCCAATTGCACGCTCCCTGCAAACTTGAGACATCTGTGGCATTGTGTTGTGTGACATAACTGCTCATTTTAGAGTGGCCTTTTATTCTCCCCAGAACAAGGTGTACCTGTGTAATGATCATGCTGTTCAATCAGCTTCTTGATATGCCACACCTGTCAGGTGGATGGATTATCTTGGCAAAGTAGAAATGCTCATTAACAGGGATGCAAACAAATTTGTGCACAAAATGTGAGAGAAATAAGCTTTTTGTGCATATGGAAAATTTCTGGGATCTTTTATTTCAGCTCATGAAACATGGGACCAACACTTTACATGTAGCGTTTATATTTTTGTTCAGTGTACATATGTAGTACTCACAGTATATAATATTTTATCTGGTATACTAACATTTGGTTTAAAAAAAAAGGTTCTATATTATGTTCAACAGCAATTTAAATAAGTTATCTTGAATCACTTTAAATCCTATAGTTCTTTAATTAAGCCTTATATTTCCATATGCAGCTCTTGACAGGTGCAAGGGGACTCATTACTGTGATTTACAGCCAATAATATAAATTTATCTTAAAGCAAAGGAGCAAATTGGACTGTAAATGTCATTATCCTGTGTATTCAATTATGCTCCCCTGAGCTGAAACTAATGTTAATCAATACAAGTCACTGATTTCTCCATAAGGCAGGTCCCTTCAACTCGAAGGGTTAAGCAAAATAAAATTAACACCTTCTCCATACACATTTCATTCTTCTTAATTAGCACTTCTTTAATGCACTTTTTAATACACTTAACTTTATATTTTTACATTAATGGTTAACAAGACAACAAATTACAACAGTCACTGCATGCACACATTACAATCTACCTCAAAACGTCTATCCAACATTGTATTTGCTTTCTGGCTTTGTAACTAGGGGAAAAAAGAAACTAAAAGCCAAATTGTCAAGTACAAAAAATAAACAAAACAGAAGCAGCAAAGTATAAAGTGCACATTTTCATTCTGAACTTTTCAGACCACTTTCCAACTGCCTTGGCACGACCCCGATCCAACGCAAACACATAGCCATACATACACCTGAAGGACAACTGCCATTAGTGACACACTAATCAGAGACATTAAGGTTTTGAGAGACAGTTACAAGTCATAAATAAGCTTTTCAATGATAGTGCTACTGCCTGAATACCATATTAAAAAGGAATATGCCAACATAACAAGTACCTTTCTCAATCTAAAATCTCACCTATTACGGGGCAAGGCTTTGGGGTGCAGAGATTTGATCATGATAAATAATGGTGACGTTTCCACTTGAACGATCCTTTAGAGTTGCTATGATGTAAAAGCTCAGGGTCTTGGACCACACACACACACACACACCCAACGAGTGTCTTACCACTAAATAAGTAGTCTAAACAGCTACGGCTTCTCAACCATGATCGCTGAATTGCTACAGGCAACAGCTCGGACAGAGCGTGATCCACTCTGTCCAACATTGATTTACATGGAGCCGAGGACCAATCAAAGAAAGCATGACATAATATAGTGCATGACCCCAAGGCATGCGAGTGCATTTAGAACGGACTAGCCTCTCCATCACCTAGAATGCTTGTCTACTCTGTTTCATATAGCCAGTGTCATTTCATAGTCAGAATATAGACTGGAGTTACCACCACACCGTGTGCAGTAAGCTTATAGGAATAAATCATTTTGCATTTCTGCTGCACTTTTGGATGTTCCCAGGTATTTACAACAACAAAGGTTTTGTTTTTCATAACTTCCTTCAGATTGCCATTATTTCAGGGTGGCACTTAATCATCTTCCGTGTTGAAAGGCATGTAACGTCAAATCAAGTACACAAAAACAATATGCAACCTCTTTTGCAATGCATGACAACATATTGTATGGCTGTATTTGGTATCAAATAAATTCCTCTTCTATAAAATGCACTGATAAAAGATGTTATCTTTAAATTAATACTAGCGCAAAAAATATTCTAAAATGTCCCAAAGGAGATAGTGAATGATTTGAGGGGACGTGCGTGTCTAGCAGGGTTGGGCGTCAATTCATTTTCAAGCCATTCCACTTTTTTTTTCTTTTTTTTATCCTGAACTGAAAAATCCTCATCGAAACAATGTAACATTTTCAAATTCATCCATTTAATTTAAGTTCACTTCCTGATTTGACCACATTGAAAACCGAATTGACCCCGACCCCATTGTCTAGGTAGCAAGGACTCTCTCCCTCTGGTTAACACAGGATAGTCTTGGTCTTTTCGCGGTCGACGTTCTCTCCACGGTTCATCTCACGGTCGGTCGGTGACCATTTCTACCGGCCCTGCTGCAAGTACTGCTGGGTGAACATGTTCAACTCACTGTCCAGCCAGCCAGCCTTATTCCTGCCAGGGGACAAGACAACACCATACTCAGGTACAGAGATAGGTACACACCATCAAGACAGTAGTAGTGCCTTGTCTTCAATGAAAACAGATGGTACTTTAATACCTCACAAGTATACTGAACAAAAATATAAAATCGCAACTTGCAACAATTTCAAAGATTTTGCTGCGTTACAGCTCATATAAGAAAATCAGTCAATTGAAAAAACTTAATTAGGCCCTAATCTATGGATTTTACATGACTGGGCAGGGGCGCAGCCAATCAGAATGAGTTTTTCCCCACAAAAGGGCATTATTACAGACAGAAATACTCCTCAGCCCCCCCCCCCCCCCCTTCTGACAATCCCGCAGGTGAAGAAGCCAGATGTGGAGGTCCTGGGCTGGCGTAGTTACGTGGTCTGCGGTTGTGAAGCCGGTTGGACGTACTGCCAAATTCTCTAAAACTACTTTTAATTAACATTTAATTATCTGGAAACTGCTCTGGTGGACATTCTTGCAATCAGCATGCCAATTGCACACTCCCTCAAACTTGAGACATCTGTCATTGTGTTGTGTGACAAAACGGCACATTTTAGGAGTGGCCTTTTATTGTCCCCAGCACAAGGTGCACCTATGTAATGATCATGCTGTTTAATCAGCATGATATGCCACACCTGTCAGGTGGATGGATTATCTTGACAAAAGGATAAAATGCTCACTAACAGGGATGTAAACAAATTTGTGCACAATTTTAGAGAAATAAGCTTTTTGTGCGTATGGAACATTTCTGGGATCTTTTATTTCAGCTCGTGAAACATGGGACCAGCACTTTACATGTCGTTTATATTTTTGATCAGTGCAGTTATGCTCAATAATTTGTTTCCTTTACTATGAGCCCGTTGAGAGTTTTAGTTATTGAGAATGCCAAGGAGCCTTGCTCACTGAGCAATAATGACTGAGCAGTGTCTGTGTCCGAAATGGTACCCTATCCCCTATGTAGTGCTCTACTTTTGACCAGAGTCCTATGGGCACTAGGTTTTTTTAAGGAATAGGGTGCCATTTCAGATGCAACCAGTGTGTTATCTAGCATCATGTCTTACCGGAGCAGTTTGGCCTTGCTCTGAAGCGAATCCAGCAGCTCTATCTTCGTGTTCATGTCGGTGATCTCATCCTCCAAGTTCTGCCGCGTCACGTCCACCTGCTGACACAGCTGAGCAAAGGTGCCGGCCAGCTCCCTGCACAGACACACATAGACAGATACACACCAGAAGCTCAGGGCCACGCAGTCTCAACTCTACTTAGTGAACTCGCTGAACAAGATTCCTATGGAGCCATGTCCATGTCTGGGACAACTTCAGCATTTCCTAAAGCGTTTAGGCATTTTGAGGAATAGCGCTCTGAGAGTCAGGGGCCATATGTGTACCAAGCATATCAGAGTAGAAGTGCTGATCTAGGATCAAAACGGATCCTAAAATCAGCAGTCCTTGGGTCCTACTTACAACTGTTATGTCAGCTTTGTTTTCAGAATGACCTACAACTGCAAAGAGCAATATGCTCACTAGGTAGCTTTTATGCAAACTGGATCCCACTGCCAGTCCCTCCTCTCACCACCAGAGGGCCTCTATGAGGCCGGCATGCCTCTGTTCAGAGAACAATTCCCACACGGCATGAGACAATCTATTAATATAAAAAAAGCTTAAGTAACGTTGTGTGACAGATTGACTGGCCAGTGGTTCTACGAAGCGGCTTTAGCAAATTCTACACTAGCTGCCCGCTAACAAACATGCAGGAACTGAATTACGGAGAGTGGCAGTGTGGAGGCCTGCCAAACATGCCATCTCTTTGTGGAGGGGATTATATTGGCCTTGTAAGACCCGGTTGTGGTGGCATAGGCGGGCAGCGGGCAGATAGAGAATAAATGGAGAGAGGATGGATAAACAGATGGCGAGAGCAACTTGATAGAGAGGGAGAAAGTGAGATGGAGTGTGGTGAAAGAGGGATAGATAGGAAGAGATGGAGGAGATGGAGTAATAGGAAATGTAGTGAGAAAAGGAGTGAGTGAGTCAGACAAAACAGATCGCTGCAGATGGGGTGTCCATTACTCACTGCTGAACCTGGTGGCTGCAGTTGGAGCCGGTGTAGCTGACAATGAGCTGCAGCTTCTCGCTGGCGTAGTCCACAAACTGGCGCTTGAAGGCCCTCTCCTTGGCCTTGGTGGTCCACGTGAGGCGCTCGTACACGTACAGCAGGCCATACAGCCCCACCGAAAGGGCGATCAGACGCCAGCCCACTGCCTTCCAGATCTGACACACATTTTTAATACTTTACTTGGATCTTCAATGAACCATTGTTGAGTGCAAAGGAAGAAAATAAATGTCATGCCTGGGTTAAACAGGGAAAAACTGAAAGTGTCAGCTCCTTTCTAACTTCCAACTTGTTTTCAGAGATTACACTTTTGGTTTAGGGCATTGTTAACGACAATCATTTGCACATTCTTTAAAGCCTTCATCATTGAGTGCGTTTCCTCTATCCTTACCACGCCACCGACCACTATGATGCCCATGGATGTACGGGAGGTGAGGGAGGCCAGGCCGGTCACCATGGAGACCATCAGCTCCTCCTGGGTCATGGAGTTCTGGGGGAACGGGGGCATGCTGGTGCTGACCGGGGTGAGGGCCATGGGCCGAGGAACCTACAGGACAGACACCAATGACATATATAAACCCTGCATAGCTGATGCTATGTCTTGGCCAATAAGAGCCTTTAAAGCAACCATGATCATACTCCTCCTTTCGGGGCTTTGATTAATGGAAGAGAATCAGGGAAAAACGATATCCCCACATTAAAATAACCAACTTGTCAACAATGCAACAATGTGCGGAATATGGATGCAGCCAGCAAACAATTCAAGCGATGTGGGAAGCGATTTCATATGTAAGTACCTAAATTATTAGTGTAGAAAATTTACTTTTTGGTCCATTTTAAGAGACAGACTGCTCCTGACAGCTTGTGGTACTGTGTAACCATAGCAACGCAAGTAAGCAAATGTCTGTATGCTAGCTAGCTTACAAAGATATTAAGCATGGATGAAGTGAAAACATTATTATGGGATCATGCATTAACTTCTCCAGCTTTACATTCTAGTAATCAACATTGTGTTGCTTTGTAGTGTAGAGGTGAGCTACAGTACATGTATTCATTTCAAGAGCTAAAGGTTTTGTAAGAAACACGTTTTTTTCCCCTTCATTACAGACACTGTAATACAGCGATTCTCAACTGGTGGGGAGGTTTTGAATGGGTCCTGACTGTTTTCAATATAGAGTTATAGCAGCGCTATTTAGCAGATTTGGTTGATTTTGTGGTCTCAAACCAGCGAATATTGGATCTCGACAGACAACCTGGTTCAATTTGGGTCCCGAGGCAAAACCAGTCGACAACCACTGCTTTAAAACATACTTTAACAATACATAGTGTTGTATGAACTGAACAGAAGCCAATCATTTCTCAACAAAAATTGAAAATAGAAAAACATTTAGGATTTTTTTTATACAGTTCTTATGTTGCAGTCCCCACTACAACAAATAAATACTTAAAATGCATATATTTTTGTCCTTGAAACATTACATTGAAATACTGTACATTCCCATTAATTCCTATGGAGGCTGTTCCTTATGAGGAGTAGAATAATGGTGGAAGGTGACTTCAGAACAGCGTCTGTCATCTAGTGAATAAATATATATATCATTGACAGACACACATCCACAGGGGGGGCATTGAGCAAGCACACAGGAAAAAGGGTAAGTAATAGGAACCCAGAATGGAGTATGTGTGGGGGAGCTTGTCTGCTACCAAAGAGGATTCACTCTGGTTCCACCAAGAAAATAATGATTTTACCTTATCACTTTGTGCTTTTCAAACAATACCACAGCGGCCACCCCGCCAATTATTTGGTCAATAGCTGAGGGATGGGGCTGGAAAAATGTAACCACTCAAATTAATAGACAGAGCTATGGATGCAAGGACTGACCATCAATGAGATCAAAATGATAGTTTTAACCATGTTTTGAGGCTATACAGTGTTTGTTAACAATTACATAATTTACAAACAAAGGAGTAAAACAAGCTTATATTTTAGGGGTTCTGATGAGGTAAGAAAATTGAACTAAGTTCAGGGGGCATTATAAATTATAATCTTTAAGAATAAATACATTTACACGTTTTTAAAAAACAGAGGTAGCAATCACAATGACACCTTTAAGGTCAGGATTGGGGGCCATCCTAGATGTGTGGTAAAGGACAACCTCTACCTGGAGCCGACCCTTTCCTTAGGGAAATAAAAAAAACACACACACACCTGGTCGTTGTAGCCCATGAGGGCACGTCGTGTGTTCTTGGGTCCCAGAAAGCGGTTGACCAGCATGGTCCAGCCCAGGGAGAAGTGGAAGCCAATGTCCTCCTGGAAGTCACTGCACAACTTGTCGCAGGCCAGGTCGTAGCTGAGGGTGAAGATCTGCTGCCGCGGCACCAGCTTGTCCACCTGCTCCTGCACCGGCCCCGGCAGCAGGGGCTTCAGACCATCTGAGAAGGGGGGGGGTAGTTGAGAACATCTCCACGTGGTTTCACAATTGAACAACAAGTTAATTTACTGCGATTATTTCAGCCAGCGTGTCTGGTAGAATTGTGTGTGTGTGCTGCAGCGGGACTGACCAATCATCTCTGTCTGGGTGGTCTGCAGGGCAGCGGTGATGGCTGTGGAACACCTCTCAGACATGTTCCTGCCCAGGCCCTCCTCAATGTGCCTGTGGAGCTCCTGGAACGAACACACACAATACAACATCCCCATCACAATCTCTATGGTTCAGTCCAAAATGGCACCCTTTGTCTATGTAGCGCACTGCTTTTGGCCAGAACCTTACACTATATCCACTTCCAAATGGACACCCTATTCCGTACATAGTGCAACACATTTGGTCCGAGAGAAAACAGAAACTGTATAGTATGACATTCCGAATACACACTAAAATATAAACAACCTGAGTTCAGGGTCGTGTGTAGTGGGGATGTAACTTTACATGCATGATTCACTGTCAAGTAGGATAGGGTATCATGTCAACTCTACTGTCATGTAGGATAGGGTATCATGTCAACTCTACTGTCATGTAGGATAGGGTATCATGTCAACTCTATACAAGTCATTGCTGACCCAGATACAAGCTTTACTCATGGAAGTTTGCCAATCTGAACACACCTTAAATGCGAAACAGGCATGCATGTTCATGTGATACACAGGTAATTCCCTGCAAGGATAGTTCTCTTGGACAAAACTGGCCCTAGGGAGAATTCCACTAACAACACTGAAAAGGATTGAGGCCTAAGGCAGGGGTGGCCCATCCTCCTCCTAGAGACCGACTGGGTATGCAGGCTTTTGTTCCAGCGCTGCTCAAACACATCCGATTCAGCTAATCAAAGTCCCAATGACAGACGATTAGTAGAATCAAGCATAAACACCCAGTAGCAAAAGAAGTGAGAGGAGGTGTGCGTGCGAGTGCTTGTTTGTGTTGGAGGCCAGGAAATCACTCACGTTCTTGTACACCTTGAGCACCACCTGAGATGGATGGAAGTCCATGTGGAAGTCGTCCACCAGCACAAAGAGTCGCCTGATCTCCTCTGCCATGGCGTTGGACACCTACACACACAGGTAAAAAAACAAACACACACCGGCTGTGAGGGAAGAGCAACGTTCACCAGAGCTTTGGCGTTCACTAGACCATTCTTAGAATTCAATCATAGAGCGGCAACCTATTTTAAATGTGACCTACCTGTCTCTCTACTTCCTCTGTGATCTTCTTGATCTTGCTCTTGCAGTCCAGCGTCAGCAGGTCCAGCTGTTTGTCAATGAACTCCATGCGGTCCTGGCGCTCCTCCCTGGTTTCTAAGCAGTGAATCCTGAACAGACAGACAGACACACACAGACACACACACATACACACACAGAGAGAGACTAGTTACACAAAAAGTGGAGCACAACTGGTTGCCTCGCACGGTAGCCTTTCCCTATCACTTCTATGATATCGGTTCAAATGGAAAGGAGACAAGGAAGACATTGACAATTGAGATGCAGCCTGGGTACGTGGCGTGAACCGTGAACTCACCTCTGCTCCTGAGCCGCCACGTGCACAGAGTCCATGATGAGCCGCAGGGTCTCTGAGATCTGCTTGGCCCTCACAGTGTGCTGCTCAAACTTGGTCTTCACCGCAGACTGAGAGATACACTCCTACAAGAACAGGGAAAAACAGAGAGGGTTTCATAAGAGGGCCTGATACGCTCAATGGCTTTCAACTGTAGAGCTCACCCTCACCTAACTAGAGCATGCAGACATGATGTGAAACAAGTGATAAAAGAATGTGTGTTGGATTGGAAGTGAACTGCACTGTAGCACTTGAGCAGAGTTCGGTACATCTCTAATGGGAGCCTAGACGGAGTATCAATCAATCAAATTTGATTTATAAAGCCCTTTTTAAATCAGCAATGTCACAAAGTGCTATACAGAAACCCAGCCTTAAACCCCAAACAGCAAGCAATGCAGATGTAGAAGCACGGTGGCTAGGAAAAACTCCCTAGAAAGGCAGAAACCTAAGAAGAAACCTAGAGGAAACAGGCTCTGAGGAGTGGCCAGTCCCCTTCTGGCTGTGCAGAGATTATACAGTGAGGGAAAAAAGTATTTGATACCCTGCTGATTTTGTACGTTTGCCCACTGACAAAAAATGATCAGTCTATAATTTTAATGGTAGGTTTATTTGAACAGTGAGAGACAGAATAACAACAACACATTTTTTTAATAAATTGATTAGCATTTTAATGAGGGAAATAAGTATTTGACCCCCTCACAATCAGAAAGATTTCTGGCTCCCAGGTGACTTTTATACAGGTAACGAGCTGAGATTAGGAGCACACTAATCTCAGTTTGTTACCTGTATAAAAGACACCTGTCCACAGAAGCAATCAATCAATCAGATTCCAAACTCTCCACCATGGCCAAGACCAAAGAGCTCTCCAAGGATGTCAGGGACAAGATTGTAGACATACACAAGGCTGGAATGGGCTACAAGACCATCGCCAAGCAGCTTGGTGAGAAGGTGACAACAGTTGGTGCGATTATTCGCAAATGGAAGAAACACAAAATAACTGTCAATCTCCCTCGGCCTGGGGCTCCATGCAAGATCTCACCTCGTGGAGTTGCAATGATCATGAGAACGGTGAGGAATCAGCCCATAACTACATGGGAGGATCCTGTCAATGATCTCAAGGCAGCTGGGACCATAGTCACAAAGAAAACAATTGTTAACACACTACGCCGTGAAGGACTGAAATCCTGCAGTGGCCGCAAGGTCCACCTGCTCAAGAAAGCACATATACAGGGCCGTCTGAAGTTTGCCAATGAACATCTGAATGATTCAGAAGAGAACTGGGTGAAAGTGTTGTGGTCAGATGAGACCAAAATCGAGCTCTTTGGCATCAACTCAACTCGCCGTGTTTGGAGGAGGAGGAATGCTGCCTATGACCCCAAGAACACCATCCCCACCGTCAAACATGGAGGTGGAAACATGATGCTTTGGAGTGTTTTTCTGCTAAGGGGACAGGACAACTTCACCGCATCAAAGGGACGATGGACGGGCCATGTTCCATCAAATCTTGGGTGAGAACCTCCTTCCCTCAGCCAGGGCATTGAAAATGGGTCGTGGATGGGTATTCCAGCATGACAATGACCCAAAACACACGGCCAAGGCAACAAAGGAGTGACTCAAGAAGAAGCACATTAAGGTCCTGGAGTGGCCTAGCCAGTCTCCAGACCTTAATCCCATAGAAAATCTGTGGAGGGAGCTGAAGGTTCGAGTTGCCAAACGTCAGCCTCGAAACCTTAATGACTTGGAGAAGATCTGCAAAGAGGAGTGGAACAAAATCCCTCCTGAGATGTGTGCAAACATGGTGGCCAACTACAAGAAACATCTGACCTCTGTGATTGCCAACAAGGGTTTTGCCACCAAGTACTAAGTCATGTTTTGCAGAGGGGTCAAATACTTATTTCCCTCATTAAAATGCAAATCAATTTATAACACTTTTGACATGCGTTTTTCTGGATTTTTTTGTTATTAATCTGTCTCTCACTGTTCAAATAAACCTACCATTAAAATTATAGACTGATGTGTCTTTGTCTTTGTATAGATCATGTCTTTGTCAGTGGGCAAACGTACAAAATCAGCAGGGGATCAAATACTTTTTCCTCCTCACTGTAACAGTACATGGCCATTAAGGCCAGATTTTTCTCCAAGATGTTCAAACGTTCATAGATGACCAGCAGGGTCAAATAATAATCACAGTGGTTGTAGAGGAGTATTGTAAACTGTATACCCCATTCACTCCGAGAGGTTCTTTCATTAGACAGCAAGTCTTACCTCGAAGCGCCTCTCAAAGTTCTGGAACTCAAACATCCTGGCCTGGAATCCCTCAGCCAGAGCACCACCTGAACAAGTAAGGAAAGTGTTTTTTTTTTGCTTGGGTTTTACATCAAATCAAATTGTATTTGTCACATGCGCCGAATACAACAGGTGTAGGCCTTACCATGAAATGCTTACTTACGAGCCCTTAACCAACAACGCAGTTCAAGAAACAGAGTTAAGTAAATATTTACTAAATAAACTAAAGTAAAAAATAAAATAAAAAGTAACAATATAATAACAATAACGAGGCTATATACAGGGGGTACTGAGTTAATGTGCGGGGGTACAGGTTAGTCGAGGTAATTTGTACATGTAGGTAGGTGTAAAGTTACTATGCATAGATAATAGACAGCGAGTAGCAGTAGTGTAAAAACAAAGGGGGGGTATCAATGTAAATAGTCCGGGTGGCCATCTTATTAATTGTTCAGCAGTCTTATGGCTTGGGGGTAGAAGCTGTTAAGGAGCCTTTTGGACCTAGACTTGGCGCTTCGGTACCGCTTGCCGTGCGGTAACAGAGAGAACAGTCTGACTTGGGTGACTGGAGTCTTTGACATCAAGTTGTTTTTCTGTGAATGTCTACCTGTGTGGCTTATAAAGATGTGTATGTGTATTTTATGTGAGGTGTGTGAGCGTATTCATTGGATAGTGTGTGCCAGTGTGTGTCCATTTATCGACAAGTGTGTGTATGTGTGTGTGTACCTGCTTCTGGCATCCCCTGGGCCTTCTGAACACGGGCCTGTAGGACCTCCTTTGCAGACACAAAGAAGATGCGGTCGCTGGCCTGGGCCCGGTCTACCACGCCCAGCTCGTCCACCAGGAAACTGCTGCAGCGGTCCATGTGCTGCCTCCTCACCTGGGGGGGGCACAGAGTGATAGGGAGACCGGGTTCAATAGAGACATTTTCTGTTTACCATCAAACGTCACATTCGAGTGATGTGCGCGCATCGTGACATCAAAAAGCTCTGTAGCAGGATAGCTAACGCTGATGTCAGGACCTTGACAAACTTGCAGTGAGTGAGTGATGACCATGAAAACATGCAAGACTGATGGCTATAGCTATGTTCAACAAGTATATTATTCTTCTGGCTTTATCTAGCTCTATTTGGAATATTTTACCTTGCCTCACTGGCATGCAGTAGGGTTCTGGGTTATCAAACCTCTAATGACATCTGTAGACGATAACCATCCGATTACATGTTTGTTAACTCGCACAAGCTACATTTGAAGTTGCATGTGATCGTATCAACTTCCATGTAAACAAACGTATTTCTGATGCGCACGCAACTTTCCATGACGGGGTCAATCATACACACACACACTAGGAAAAATATACACGTTAGCACAAACCTACAGGCACACGCTCTTCCTTTAACAAGTTGTATTGGCAGACCTCAAATGGTCACATAAAATATGGGACGTTCACTAAGGTCCGGGACGATATCAGTATCGCGAAACTTACTAGTGTCGTGCCAAGGAAACAAACACCAAGCGCTATTAACTTATTTTGGAAAACAGCCCTAATGTTGGAAACAAACATCATTATGTTGTCATCCAGAGTCACATTTATTTATTTTCCAAGCTATAGTACACAATATCTTACATACAGCAGTTTTTTAAAGGACCAAAGAGTTAGGTCTGCTTTGTGTTTTTACTGGCATCGTTACAGCCCTAATGTTCACCCTGACATTTATCTCAAGTGCATAAAGCCAGACTGTCTGAGGGCACAGTCAGTCCCAATTCAGTCTCCTGGCTAATCTCCAGGTGTAGTGTCCTCAGCTCCTGTGTTGGGTTGTATTAAAGCAAACATCTGAAGGGTTTCCCTTGTTGGATGACTCACATAACGGTTTTAAAAGGGATAGTTTACCCAAGTTACCTAATATTTAATAACCCTTGAGCAAGGCACTTAAACCTAATTGCTTCTGTAAGTCTCTCTGGATAAGAGCGGGTTGGGTCTCACGGTGCCTCCCTTTCAGCAATGCACCTGTACTGCCACTGTAGCTCAATTCCAGCTCGCAAAGTTAGCATTTCACCACCTTCTCATTTAACTTCTCAAAGTATTGCCATACAGGACTTCGCTGCTGTCGCTTCCCTGTCTCACTCTCTGAAAATGTTTCCAACTTAACGACGATGACGTGCGGAGCGCTTTATATCCTTGGCAAATCATTTGAAGGATGCATATCTCCTCCTACTAATGTTACAGCATTGTTGCGTTAAGTATTTAATTAAACATTTTCCCTTTATGATAATGATGATCAGGACTTGTTAGTGGCAGCTTTGTGACTAATTCTGTACAAAACATTCAAATACAAATTTCAGTTACAGATTTTTTTTTTTTTTAACGTTAACAATCCCAATTCCTTTTAAACTTCACACCCCTAACCCGGTCACAAAATTCCCTCGGTGGCAAAGGTCCAGATGGATATTGTCATTCATCAGCGTAGTAACCTCACCTCGCAACCTATGTGAAACCAAACTGTTCACGGTTAAAGTGTTGCAGTTTTAAAGCAGATTTCCTGCAATTCTACACATTTTGCCATCAGGCCGAGATTTTCCTGTTTTAAAGCTAATTTACTGCAATTCGGAGGGAAAATCCATGTCTTGTGTGTTTATATGATACCAGTGGTCGAAGGCTGCCCGAGTTCCTACATTTATACACTACCTGTCAAAAGTTAAACAAATCAAAATATATGTTGTATTTGAGATTCTTCAAATAGCCACCCTTTGCCTTGATGACAGCTATGCACACTCTTGGCATTCTCTCAACCAGCTTCACCTGGAATGCTTTTCCAACAGTCTTGAAGGTGTTCCCACATATGCTGAGCACTTGTTGGCTGCTTTTCCTTCACTCTGCCGTCCGACTCTTCCCAAACCATCTCAATTTGGTTGAGGTCGGGGGATTGTGGAGGCCAGGTCATCTGATGCAGCACTCCATCACTCTCCTTCTTGGTAAAATAGCCCTTACACAGCCTGGAGGTGTGTTGGGTCATTGTCCTGTTGAAAAACAAATGACAGTCCCACTAAGCCCAAACCAGATGGGATGGTATGTCGCTGCAGAATGCTGTGGTAGCCATGCTGGTTAAGTGTGCCTTGAATTCTAAATAAATCACAGTGTCACCAGCAAAACACCCCCACACCATAACACCTCCTCCTCCATGCTTTACAGTGGGAAATACACATGCAGAGATCATCCGTTCACCCACACCGCGTCTCACGAAGACACGGCGGTTGAAACCAAAAATCTCAAATTTGGACTCCAGACCAAAGGACACATTTCCACCGGTCTAATGTCCATTGCTCGTGTTTCTTGGCCCAAGCAAGTCTCTTCTTCTTATTGGTGTCCTTTAGTAGTGGTTTCTTTGCAGCAATTCGACCATGAAGGCCTGATTCACGCAGTCTCCTCTGAACAGTTGATGTTGACATGTGTCTGTTGCTTGAACTCTGTGAAGCATTTATTTGGGCTGCAATTTCTGAGGCTGGTAACTAAGTAACTTATCCTCTGCAGCAGAGGTAACTCTGGATCTTCCATTCCTGTGGCGGTACTCATGAGAGCCAGTTTCATCATAGCACTTGATGGTTTTTGTGACTGCACTTGAAGAAACTTTCAAAGTTCTTGAAATGTTCCGTATTGACTGACCTTCATGTAACTTGTTCTTTCACCAAATAGGGCCATCTTCTGTATACCCCACCTACCTTGTCACAACACAACTGATTGGCTCAAACGCATTAAGGAAAGAAATTCCACAAATTAACCTTTAAGAAGGCACACCTGTTAAGTGAAATGCATTCCAGGTGGCTACCTCTTGAAGCTGGTTAAGAGAATGCCAAGAGTGTGCAAAGCTGTCATCAAGGCAAAGGGTGGCATTTTTGAATCTCAAATACAACATATATTTTGATTTGTTTAACACTTTTTTGGTTACTACATGATTCCACATGTGTTATTTCATAGTTTTGATGTCTTCACTATTATTCTACAATGTAGAAAATAGTAAAAATAAAGAAAAACCCTTGAATGAGTAGGTGTTCTAAAACTTTTGACCAGTAGTGTATATATTTTTTGTAGTCAAGACCCGCGGTCTGTATTGACCCATGTCAATATGTCAGTGTATTATTTCTGTTGTTTGGAACAGTGTGTTGTGAAAATGTGATTGTATTAGCCTCCTGTAGCTCAGTTGGTAGAGCATGGCGCTTGCAACGCCAGGGTTGTGGGTTCGATTCCCACGGGGGGCCAGTATGAAAAATGTATGCACTCACTAACTGTAAGTCGCTCTGGATAAGAGTATCTGCTAAATGACTAAAATGTAAATGTAAAAATGTATTATAACACTGTTTTTTAAATGTTTTAAAAGACTCTTGGAAGTCCTAATAAAATTAAATAAGTGTAACCATGACCGCTAATATTAACTCACCTCAGTGTTCCCAGTTTAACCCTGACCGCTAAAGCTAAAACTAACCTCAGTGTAACAATGACTGCTAATGCTAACTCACCTCCTCCATGTACTCCGGCTCCGAGGCAGAGGCATCCCAGCGGTTGTTTAGGATGAAGATGTTTGGACTGGAGAGACGCTCGTTGACCTTGTGGAAGAATGACTTCTCCTGAAAAGAGTAACATTTGTCTATTCAGTATATCCTCAAAAGACATCTTGAATGGCATTTGGCCAACATGCATGTTCGGGCCGAGTGGATTTCTTTCTAGAGTAGAAACATGTCTCTTACCGTCTGCATCAGAGTGGACTCAGAGTTTGCCACCAGGACAAAGACATCGGCATCCAGGCAGAACTTGTCGATCCAGCTGTCCAGCTCCGTCGTGACGTCAATACCGGGGCTGTAGGAGCAGAAATATGGGATGACTTAAGGTCACAAGGCCACAGTAGAAACTATACTGAACAAAAATAAACGCAACATGCAACAATTTCAAAGAGTTTACTGAGTTACAGTTCATATAAGGAAATCAGTCAATTGAAATAAATAAATTAGGCCCTAATCTATGGATTTCACATGACAGGGAACATAGATATGCATCTGTTGGTCACATATACCTTAAAAAAAAAAAAGAGTTAGGGGCATGATCAGAGAACCAGTCAGTATCTGGTGTGACCATTTGCCTCATGTGGCGGGACATCTCCTTCGCATAGAGTTGATCAGGCTGTTGATTGTGGCCTGTGGAATGTTGTCCCACTCCTCTTCAATGGCTGTGCGAAGTTGCTGGATATTGGCAGGAACTCAAACACACTGTCGTACCCATCAATCCAGAGCATCCCAAACATGCTCAACGGGTGACATGTCTGGTGAGTATGCAGGCCATGGAAGAACTGGGATATTTTTAGCTTCCAGGAATTGTGTACAGATCCTTGCGACATGGGGCCGTGCATTATCATGCTGAAACATGAGGTGATGGTGGCGGATGAATGGCACGACAATGGGCCTCTGGATCTTGTCACGGTATCTCTGTGCATTCAAATTGCCATCGATAAAATGCAATTGTGTTTGTTGTCCGTAGCTTGTGCCTGCCCATACCATAACCCCACCACCACGGGGCACTCGTTCATAACATTGACATCAGCAAACTGCTCGCCCACACGACGCCATACACATGGTTTGCGGTTGGAAGTACTGCCAAATTCTCTAATCTCTAATTCTCCTCCATTGGAGGCAGCTTATGGTAGAGAAATTAACATTCAATTCTCTGGCAACAGCTCTGGTGGATATTCCGGCAGTCAGCATGCCAATTGCACGCTCCCTCAAAACTTGAGACATCTGTGGCATTGTGTTGTGTGACAAAACTGCACAAGGTGCACCTGTGTAATGATCATGCTGTTTAATCAGCTTATTGATATGCCACACCTGTCAGGTGGATGGATTATCTTGGCAAAGTAGAAATGCTCACTAACTGTGATGTAAACAAACTTGTGCACAAAATTTGAGATATATAAGCTTTTTGTGCTTATGGAACATTACTGTAATCTTTTATTTCAGCTCATGAAACATGGGACCAACACTTTACTTGTTGCGTTTATATTTTTGTTCAGTGTATGAGGACATTGTCGTTTGTAGAAGAGGAGTATACATACAAAGATTAGGGGCGAAGTGTATCAACCCCATAGCACTTCTAGAGGACCCCTGGTGAAAGAACTGAATGCGAGAAGGGAATGGTCTACCTGATCCTTTTAGATTTATGTGTGTGTGATGCATGTGTGGTGTGTGTTGCTCTCACCTGTCCACCAGCACCAGGTCGTCCCTGAGCAGGGCACACTTGGCTTTGGGCCACATGACACACACCAGGCTTCCTGCATCCAGGTCCTCATCCTGATGTAGAGCATGGGCTAGCTGGTTCACCGTCTGAGAGACAGTGAGCGAGACAGAGAAAGATAAGTGATAGAGCAAGAGAGAGACAAACTAACTCGTTGTGTTCACATTTGAACTTTGACTCCATTTGATTTCAAAATAAAATGTATATATGAGTAACTGTAATAAAAAGGACAGATTACTAGGAAGGAAATATATTGGCATGTGTCCCCATTTAAACCCATAGCAACGATACAATGATGACATTACACATTCCATAGAGATAAGGATTCTAGGGAAAAAGGTTGCATCAAAAAGGTTACTCATCATCTGTGCCAACAAATTAATTAGCCAAGCAGAGGTTTTTCCTATGAGCAGAGCGGAGGTCTGAGTTGATCATTAGCCAGCGGAAACGACCGGCTATCTGGGGTCTAGTCCCCATGGGGGAGAGGAGAGGCCTGGGAAAGCTGTTAGCAGCCAGCATGCTTCACCCAGACCTACATACAGCTGGAATGCCAACACGTGATAAAAGCGGCTGAGAGCATTCGGGGTTGCTGGTGTTTTGTTGATTCTGTTGCTATGTTTGGACACGTGGGTCGGTAACAGATTTGATCGAGATGCATATCATAGGCGTGCAGCCATATCTGGGTCATACACTATCGACAACAGGGAAGGGGACAATTCTGAGCTCCTTTATGTGACACATTGCAACAACATTTCGATATGGACTTAAAGTACAATAAAAAGTTACTGTGATTCTGGTATTTTAAGGAATAACATAACCTTGATAAGAAGTAGCTTAAATTGAAGAAAATAAATATTCCATTAAGAGATTTCTACTTTCCCCAAGAGACAAAGGTGTGGTACTCGTTAAACTGTGGTGCAACTGGTTAAGCGAGGTTGCTTGTTGAGTACAATTAAAAATAGGTGCTGGATAGCCAGTGAGTCATGGTTTTAACGGAGGACAATTGGTTTAACGGCCCACCCACCGTTCACTGAATAAGGCAACGGCTAAACAGAAAGCCACTGTGACAGATCTCTGCCTTGATCTTTTGTAGGACAAACAGAACTGTATTTATACAGTAGAGACAATTACAAGCCCCCTGTGTATCACTCCTGTTTACTGCTGTTATACTTAGATGTGCATTGCATCACAGTAATTACAATGCCTAATCTAAAATGGGCTTGAGAGATTAACACATCAAAAGGTTGAGAGCATGTTCTTGTCTCAACAAACTGAACTCAGCAAAAATAGAAACGTCCTCTCACTGTCAACTGCGTTTATTTTCAGCAAACGTGTAAATATTTGTATGAACATAACAAGATTCAACAACAGACATAAACTGAACAAGTTCCACAGACATGTGACTAACAGAAATTGAATAATGTGTCCCTGAACAAAGGGGGGGGTCCAAATTAAAAGTAACAGTCAGTATCTGGTGTGGCCACCAGCTGCATTAAGTACTGCAGTGGATCTCCTCCTCATGGACTGCACCAGATATGCCAGTTCTTGCTGTGAGATGTTAGCCCACTCTTCCACCAAGGCACCTGCAAGTTCCCAGACATTTCTGGGGGGAATGGCCCTAGCCCTCACCCTCCGATCCAACAGGTCCCAGACGTGCTCAATGGGATTGAGATCCGGGCTCGTCGCTGGCCATGGCAGAACACTGACATTCCTGTCTTGCAGGAAATCACACACAGAACGAGCAGTATGGCTGGTGGCATTGTCATGCTGGAGGGTCATGTCAGGATGAGCCTGCAGGAAGGGTACCACATGAGGGAGGAGGATGTCTTCCCTGTAACGCACAGCGTTGAGATTGTCTGCAATGACAACAAGCTCAGTCCGATGATGCTGTGACACACCGCCCCAGACCATGACGTACCCTCCACCTCCAAATCGATCCCGCTCCAGAGTACAGGCCTCGGTGTAACGCTCATTCCTTCGACGATAAACGCGAATGCGACCATCACCCCTGGTGAGACAAAACCGTGACTCGTCAGTGAAGAGCACTTTTTGCCAGTCCTGTCTGGTCCAGCGACGGTGGTTTTGTGCCCATAGGCGACGTTGTTGCCGGTGATGTCTGGTGAGGACCTGCCTTACAACAGGCCTACAAGCCCTCAGTCCAGCCTCTCAGCCTATTGCGGACAGTCTGAGCACTGATGGAGGGATTGTGCGTTCCTGGAGTAACTCGGGCAGTTGTTGTTGCCATCCTGTACCTGTGCCGCAGGTGTGATGTTAGGATGTACCGATCCTGTGCAGGTGTTGTTACGCGTGGTCTGCCACTGCAAGGACGATCAGCTGTCCGTCCTGTCTCCCTGTAGAGCTGTATTAGGCGTCTCACAGTACGGACATTGCAATTTATTGCCCTGGTCACATCTGCAGTCCTCATGCCTCCTTGCAGCATGCCTAAGGCACGTTCACGCAGATGAGCAGGGACGCTGGACATCTTTCTTTTGGTGTTTTTCAGAGTCAGTAGAAAGGCCTCTTTAGTGTCCTCATAACTGTGACCTTAATTGCCTACCGTCTGTAAGCTGTTAGTGTCTTAACGACCGTTCCACAGGTGCATGTTCATTAATTGTTTATGGTTCATTGAACAAGTATGGGAAACAGAGTTTAAACCCTTTACAATGAAGATGTGTGAAGTTATTTGGATTTTTATCTTTGAAAGACAAGGTCCTGAAAAGGGGACATTTATTTTTTTGCTGAGTTTACATTCAATTTAAATCTAAACTTACTCTAAAGGATGTTTGTGTTATGCTAAGCAAACCCTGAGGAAGGCACAGTGCCGAAACTTTTGCACCTCGCAAACGTATTGGGTGTGTATAGTTAGTGTGCTAAGTGTCCAGTGCAGTCTTCCAAGTTGCAGTATCTAACTATAAAGGAGATTTAAGTAATGTCTTGTTTTTTTACCTCTAATTAATTTTATTCAAAAAAGGAAACACTTGTCCATGTTGCTTTTTTAAGTTTCTCTAATCTCGTGTGGAGGTACTGACTTTGATGCTCTTCTTCTCCTCTGATCCCTCTGTGAGCAGGAAGGACTCGTTGCCGTCGGTCCCCTCCACCTGCAGGAAACAGTTGGTGGTATGTCCTATCCCAGAGGGGAGCACCTTATCACACAGCATGGCGTTGATCACCGAGCTCTTCCCGTTACTCGTCCTATAAGGTAGAACACACTGTTGAGTGAGGAACATTTAACACAGGTCTAGAGCGTTTTCAATAAATTTGCAGTAATCCGACCCATTTCTGACAGACAAAATTGATTTTGTGATTCATTGACAAATTAACAGCGGCGAATACATGCAGCTTCCGAACTCCAATGACTGGTGGTGGCATTGCCAGTGTTCATTATGCAGTGGAGGGAACATACCTTCCGAAGAAGACACACTTCATGTGTCTGCGTGCCAGCACCTCTCCGATCCCTGCCACCTTGGACAGGTAACCGTGCACCTCCTGCACCTGCTCCTCTGTAGTGACCGGGTCCAGCTCCTCATTCCTATACGTGTCTGTGAGAGGTAGAAAAATCACACACAACCATTGTAAACCCTTGGGAACTACAACATTTGGCAGTAATACATTGTAATCAACCCTATGACCCAAACTTGAGCCAGAAAATTCACTTAGTGAATGACATGTGGGTGTTGAGTGCCAAAGACAGACGGAATAATATTTTAGTTGTACTCCAGACAGTACAGTAATGTTTGGACTGCAAGCTGGCTGCCAATAGCATAGGCAAGTGTTTGTCAATTTCACACCACAAAACATTGTGCTTTTCATTGGTGTAAAGACGTAAAAGAAAGCCAGCTTTATCGACCAAAACTTGTGGCAAGGTGGAAGACTAGAAGCTACCTTCCAGAAAGGATGAGCTTTCTTTGATGTATGCGGCCAGCTGCTCGAAGATGCCGTTGATTTTCTTCTTGGCCGTGACAAAGTGTTTGAGCGGGCTGGCGTTCACCTCCGCCATGAGTCTTTTGTCCTTCTTGCCAATAGCGTTGGTGTTAGGTCGCGTGAAAACCAGAGACATTGCACTGAAAAAGAGACAAAATGTGTATTACTGAGAACAGATCTTGAAAATGAAAAGAGGATGAAATCATCTATGCTGTAACTAATGTGTCGCTTCCTCTGAAACTCTGACGGCATTGAAAGGATAGGCTAAGCGAGCGTCTAATCCCAACTGAAAGTTCAAAACCCAGAGTGAAAATATAAAGCCAACTCCTTATCATATTCCAGTTGATAAGGTCTTAAAAAATATAATAACATGTTACGTGATTAGGCTAAATTCTTAGCCTACCTGCTGTAAAATACAAAATTGTAGAAGGCATTCGAAGTGTTTCGACAGTGAAAACGGAAGGAATGAGAAGACACCTTACAAGTCAAATAGTAGCATGACAATGGCTTACCTTTCAATAAAGGAAACTAAACTTCATTAACTGAAACCTATTAAAAACATAAGCTACATTGTTCATTGGGAAGTCAAATGTAGAGTAGAACGGTCCTTTGAATGCCAGCTGCTAATAGGAAAAATGCTGCTCTGTCCAAAATGGTGAAGATGTAAACAATACACATTCACCCTCCTGTTAGCATCCCACAGAATGGAAACCAGGATGTTTCTAGATCCCTTTTCAGATAGTAAGCCTAGGCTATAGGCAAATGTCCATTGTAAACTTTCTTTACAGTTTACTTTTTAAGGAGACTGTTTTAGATTTGGGTACTATATACAGTACCCATCAAGAGTTTGGACACACCTACTCCAGGGTGTTTCTTTATTTTATACATTGAAATAAAACTATGAAATAACAAATTTGGAATCATGTAGTAACCAGAAAAGTGTTAAATCAAAATATATGTTATATTTGAGATTCTTCAAAGAAGCCACCCTTTGCCTTGATGACAGCTTTACACACCCTTGGCATTCTCTCAACCAGCTTCATGAGGTTGTCACCTGGAATGCATTTCAATTAACAGGTGTGCCTTCTTAAAAGTTAATTTGTGGAATTGATGTGTTTGAGCCAATCAGTTGTGTTGTGACAAGTTAGGGTTGGTATACAGAAGATAGCCCTATTTGGTAAAATACCAAGTCCATATTATGGCAAGAACAGCTCAAATAAGCAAAGGGAAACAACAGTCCATCATTACTATAAGACATGAAGTTCAGTCAATACGGAAAATGTAAAGAACTTTGAAAGTCTCTTCAAGTGCAGTCGCAAAAGCCATCAAGCGCTATGATGAAACTAGCTCATGAGGACCCCCACAGGAAAGGAAGACCCAGAGTTACCTCTGCTGCAGAGGACAGGTTCATTTGTCACCCGCCTCAGAAATCGGCAATTAACTGCACCTCAGATTGTAGCCCAAATAAATGTTTCACAGAGTTAAAGTAACAGAAACATCTCAACATCAAATGTTCAGAGGAGACTGCGTGAATCAGGCCTTCATGGTAGAATTGCTGCAAAGAAACCACTACTAAAGGACACCAATAAGAAGAAGAGACTTGATTGGGCCAAGAAATGAGAAATGGACATTAGACTGGTGGAAATCTGTCCTTTGGTCTGATGAGTCCAAATTTGAGATTTTTGGTTCCAACCGCCATGTCTTTGTGAGACGCAGATTAGGTGAACGGATGATCTCCGTATGTGTGGTTCCCACCGTGAAGCATGGAGGAGGTGGTGTGATGATGCTTCGCTGGTGACACTGTCAGTGATTTATTTAGAATTCAAGGCACATTTAACCAGCATGCCTACCAAAGCATTCTGCAGCGATACACCATCCCATCTGGTTTGCACTTAGTGGGACTATCATTTGTTTTTCAACAGGACAATGACCCAACACACCTCCAGGCTATGTAAGGTCTATTTGACCAAGAAGGAGAGTGATGAAGTGCTGCATCAGATGACCAGGCCTCCACAATCACCCGACCTTAACCCAATTGAGATGGTTTAGGATGAGTTGGACCGCAGAGTGAAGGAAAAGCAGCCAACAAGTGCTCAGCATATGTGGGAACTCCTTCAAGACTGTTGGAAAAGCATTCCAGAAGACTACCTCAAGAAGCTGGTTGAGAGAATGCCAAGACTGTGCAAAGCTGTCATCAAGGCAAAGGGTGCCTACTTTGAAGAATCTCAAATATAAAATATGTTATTTAACACTTTTTTGGTTACTACATGATTCCATATGTGTTATTTCATAGTTTTAATGTCTTCACTATTATTCTATAATGTAGAAAATAGTAAAAATAAAGAAAAACCCTGGAATGAGTATGTGTCCAAACTTTTGAATGGTACTGTATGTATGTATGTATGTATGTATGTATGAATATATATACACAGTACCTTCAGAAAGTATTCAGACCCCTTGACTTTTTCCACTTTGTTACGTTACAGCCTTAATTCTAAAATGGATTAAATAAAACAATTTCCTCTGAAATCTACACACAATAACCCTATAATGACAAAGCGAAAACAGGTTTTTAGAAATGTTTGCAAATTTATAAAAAACAAAAAACAGAAATACCTTATTTACATAAGTATTCAGACCCTTTGCTATGAGACTCGAAATTGAGCTCAGGTGCATCCTTTTTCCATTGATCATCCTTGAGATTTTTCAACAACTTGATTGGAGTCCGACTGTGGTAAATTCAATTGATTGGACATGATTTGGAAAAGGCACACACCAGAGCAAAAACCAAGCCATTAGATCAAAGGAATTGTCCGTAGAGCTCCCAGACAGGATTGTGTCGAGGCACAAATCTGGGGAAGGGTACCAAAACATTTCTGCAGCATAAAAGATCCAAGAACACAGTGGCCTCCATCATTCATAAATGGAAGAAGTTTGGAACCACCAAGACTCTTCATAGAGCTGGACGTCCAGCCAAATTGAGCAATCGGGGGAGAAGGGTCTTGGTCAGGGAGGTGACCAAGAACCCGATGGTCACTGACAGAGCTCTAGAGTTCCTCTGTGGAGATTGGAGAACCTTCCAGAAGGACAACCATCTCTGCAGCACTCCACCAATCAGGCCTTTATGGTAGAGTGGCTTCCGTCTGGCCACTCTACCAAAAAGGCCTGATTGGTGGAGTGCTGCAGAGATGGTTGTCCTTCTGGAAGATTCTCCAATCTCCACAGAGGAACTCTAGAGCTCTGTCAGTGACCATCGGGTTCTTGGTCACCTCCCTGGACAAGACCCTTCTCCCCCGATTGCTCAATTTGGCCGGACGTCCAGCTCTATGCCTCAGTAAAAGGCACATGACAGCCCGCTTGGAGTTTGCCAAAAGGCACCTAAAGACTCTCAGACCATCAGAAACAAGATTCTCTGGTCTGATGAAACCAAGATTGAACTCTTTGGCCTGAATGCCAAGCGTCACATCTGGAGGAAACCTGGCACCATCCCTACGGTGAAGCATGGTGGTGGCAGCATCATGCTGTGGGAATGTTTTTCAGCGGCAGGGAATGGGAGACTAGTCATCGAGGCAAAGCTGAACGGAGCAAAGTACAGAGAGATCCTTGATGAAAACCTGATCCAGAGCGCTCAAGACCTCAGAGTGGGGCGAAGGTTCACCTTCCAACAGGACAACGACCCTAAGCACACAGCCAAGACAACGCAGGAGTGGCTTCGGGACAATTCTCTGAATGTCCTTGAGTGGCCCAGCCAAAGCCCGGACTTGAACCCGATCGAACATCTCTGGAGAGACCTGAAAATAGCTGCGCATTAATGTTCCCCATCCAACCTGACAGAGCTTGAGAGGATCTGCAGAGAAGAATGGGAGAAACTCCCCAAATACAGGTGTGCCAAGCTTGTAGCGTCATACCCAAGAAAACTTGATGCTGTAATCGCTGCCAAAGGTGCTTCAACAAAGTACTGAGTAAAGGGTCTGAATACTTATGTAAATGTGATATTTCAGTTTATTTTTTATTTTTTTATATATATATATATATTAGCAAAAATCTCTACAAACCAGTTTTTGCTTTGTCATTATGGGGTATTGTGTGTAGATTGAGGGGGGGGGGGGGGATTCAATCCATTTTAGAATAAGGCTGTAACCTAACAAGATGTGGAAAAGGTCAAGGGGTCTGAATACAATCCGAAGGCACTATATAGACTGAATATTTTTTAGGAAGCTGAACGACATGCACGTAACACACCTCATTATCAGAGGACATAATTACACAGGAGAAAAATCAACTTCAGAATGAAAACCAGCTAGAATAGCTTGAATAGAACCAGTTTAGTTTCCATAAACATTCATGTTGACAAACAATAGGCTAATGGTCATTCAACTGACTTAACTAGTGCTTTTAAAAAAAATCAATACAGTTACATAGCGGGATATTATTTTGAACGCTATATCGCAATATAATTTTTGCGCTAGTTGGCTGAAACTGCATCAAAACGCCAGTATTTTACCTTCATAACTTGTTCTCCATCTTTTTAAATAGTGAGCCAATTTGTTTTCAGCACTTTTATTTCCATGACTGATCAAAACTCATTTTCTCTCTAGACCCTCTGGGTAATTCCACGTTAAGAGTGATGCTCCGACTCAGATTTTTCACTTTACAATGTATTTCAGTGCAAATGCAAAGTTTGGTAACAGAATGATGGCACCAAAAGCACAAACTGTCATTAATTTACCAAACTATGCATCTGTACTGTTCTTCAAGTAAAATGTGTTTGTAAAATTCTGTGGAAATTGTTAAAAGTAGTCCTTGTGCATTTAACTTCCTATTGGTTGTTATGTTTATTAATTGTTTTACTTTGCAATCATTGGTTTTTGTTTGGCATACATTTTAAAGTGAATAATCTGAGTCTCATCGTCACTTTTTTACCGTGGAATTGGCCCTCTGCAGCAGACATATGGTGAGCAATATGTTTGGAACATCAAATCGCAATAGGCCTACATATGGTATCGGCACCTAAGTATCGTGATAATGTCATATCGTGAGGTCCCTGGCAATTCCCAGCCATAGTTTTAATCTAAACTAATGACATTGTCATATAGCCTATATTACTCATTCAGTAGCCTAGTCAATCACACAACCATCATAAACAAATCTCAACCAGGTTCATTTGACTTCCTAATAGATATAAAAAGATAATGCATCTTATATCAAACCATTTTTGTAGTCCTAGAGACAGAGACAGTATAGGCCTACAGGTCTAAGCCAAAAAGCACATGCACTGGTACGTGCTCTGCAGGATTGCCAGACTTTACAGCCAATTGACTGTCACCATCAGTGCTTGGCACCAGGTTCCTAGTGTCAGGTGTCAGCCTAGCAAAAGCCTTAGACATTGCCATCTGATAACCTACCAAAACTCCATGGTAATCTGTGATTAGAGTGCATGAGTGAGTTAGCTACAACTCATGATATTCAACAAAACCTTTTATTTTTCATATTGTAGTGTTTACATCAGCAAGCATTGCATCAAATCATGATATCGAACAGGATCTTAGAGTGCACTCTTAATAACGATAGTAAAGATTTCAATGCACAGAAACTTAATTTATTATTGTTCAATATGATCCTAATCCTACCCAACCCTAGTGACTCAGCTAATGAGTATTCAACAGAGAGAGCAGCTCTGTGAGTCACCTTCAGTAGGCCTACACTGTAAGGACAAGCATGATTTGCTTTTGGCAGCTGTCCCCATTCCCCATGTCAGACAGCCGTGGTTCACATGGACTACTGCCCTGTCAGTAATGGCAAAGCTCAAGCATATTGTAGCCCATGTAAAATTCAGATGTCTTTTTCAGCCATAGCCTATTATTTGCAGTCAATTCTCAATTGGATTCTACAAAAACATTTGCAGTCACGTTTTCAAGATATTGTACTTTCAAGAAGCAAAGCGTCACCGCCACCTCATCAATTGGTAGAGCATGGCGCTTGTAACGCCAGGGTAGTGGGTTCGATCCCCGGGACCACCCATACATAAAAATGTATGCACACATGACTAAGTCGCTTTGGATAAAAGCATCTGCTAAATGGCATATTATTATCATCATGATGATGCAAAATGAATCATATGGTGCATTTTGCATCATCATGGTGATGTGGCCGTTGACACTTTGCTTCTTAAAAGTCCAATAACTTGAAAATGTGACTGCTGACATGCAAAACATTTTGGGACTGTATCAACTGTTGACTAATTTAAAAAATACTAAAAGATAGTTTGAGTGGATTTTCCCTTTAATGCCGCTTTCAAGACAACTCAGAAACTGAAAATCCCGACTTGGAAACTCAGATGAATTTGCTCAGTTTCCCACTTCGAAAATATCAGAATCAAACAATAGGAAGTTATATGTCAAAAAGATATGCACATTTTAACTCAGAGGTTCCTAGTTGTCTTGAAAGGACCAATCACCTTATCTGGTGTATGTACAATCTGTATCCAACTGCTTGACTGTGTGCATAAGCACCACTCCCCCTGGCTATGCAAAAAACACATTTACATTTCACACCACATACTTGTGCAGGTTACACACTTGTACATATGTGAAACAGGACAACTATAAGCGGACCCTATTTTACCTTTGACCTTTTGTGTAAAGAGTAGCCAAATTCCCATTAAAAGCGATTCAGCATTGAGTAAAACAGAAGGTAGGTGCCACTTACCTTACCTACTTGTTAGATCAACCTTCTGGGTATATATTATCTAATGTTACTTTATCTAGTTAGCGAGACAAGAACTTGACCGTGACCATTCACCTACATTTCGCAAGAGACTCAGCTGAGGCTGCAGTGGACAAGCTAGCTACCTTAACGTTACCGCAGTGACCTAAGGGATAATCCACCCTAGAAATTAAACGTGTTACGTCATCATGATAAGGTTATCATGACTGGAGATAGGGGATAACAAATTGTCTAGATAGAACACATCCATCCTTCTATATCGTCATGATAAAGTATATATTTCGCCGACATGGGCTAAAACGAAACAGCTCAGTCTTTCCTTCAAGTACCATCACGCAACGGGATTTTCGGTTTCTGTCTCGTCCTACTCGCCCTGTTTGTTTCTGTGGGGAAAGGGCCGTTGGCGTTGCGAAAACTGGAACCACGTTGAAAATTGTGAAATGTTATAGCTAGCTAACAATTTCACATGCGGATATTGACTTTGGTATTATTGTGGGTAGCTAGCTACGTTTGCATAGTCTGTGTACCGGTCTTTTAGCTAACATTCCACTACTTGCCACTCCTGACTGTCATTTGCCAAAGACTGGCTAATGGCAGTTAACGGTAGTTAGCTACTGTTAACTGACAACGCGTGACATTTGCGCTGGTTTTACACGTTTTTCTCTGACTTTGGACATTACATAGCTAGCTAAAGAGTTAGCTAGAAGGCTCTGATGCTTCACGTTGTCTCACGTGAATGTAACAACGTTAGCCAGCTAGCTAACATTAGCCAACGAACGTTAGCTAGATAAATCTTACCACGAAAGGGTGGACTGATTTATAACCAGTTTTCTTGCATCTTGGTCCTTTGATTAAAGCAATTAATATTTACTAAAATGTTACAAAATCTAGTTAGTTAGCTGTTTTCTCCGACCTAGCCAATGAATGTAAATTTGGTAATTTTCACGTCCTCCTCCTTGATTAGAGTTTTGTGGTGGTTGACAATTACAGCAATGGCACATTATCGCCACCTACTGGAGTGGAGTGTAACTATGGCCTAACTAATGTCACTGGAAATAGATCAATCAATCATTAAACATAAACGTGGGTATACAGAAAGAAGAGTTACGCAAATAAAACAAAAATATCGATAAATCAACACATTTGGAAATAATTCCAGATAAAGAAACCATATAGGCCTTGTGTCTCGAGACAATACTTTGTGGCTTTAGAGTAAAATAAATAAATAAACTAGTAAGATCTATCAACAAATAATTCCAGAAATATGTATGGAAATAGATTGATCAATAAAAAAACTATAATCACTATAACGACAACACATCAGTTGAAATGTCACAACAGCAAAAAAGTCACACAGCCTAAACGCTCTGTGGTGAAGTTTCCCCAAGATCTAGGATTATCTTCCCCTCCCCCAATCCATTAGTGGGGAAAATGCAACACTGACCCAAGATCAGCATCTAAGCCTATGGGCAACTTCACCCTACCCCAGCCTAAACAGCAGCTGCTGTCTAAATACTCATCCAAGTAAAGGCATTTGGTCACGTGAGTTGTGGAGAAGTAGGTATTGTATACACTATGTTTGGGACCAATCAATTAATATACATTTATTTAGAACATGCCATTGGAATAACCTCTGACTGAACAGTCCATTCTGTAATTGTCTAATTAATTCCTCTATCTTTGTTGGGGCCATAATAAAAAGGGTATTTTAGCTTTTGATACCAACTAGTCAAAAGATTGGTTGCACAATGGGATCACAGTTTGGTTCAGTGTTTTATTGACAAATGACCAAAACATACACTTTCACAACTATCTCTACTAGCGTTTATAACATTTTTCAGAGTATGCCCAGGCAGCATCAGATCAATTCAGTTAAACTTTGTCCCCAACGATTACTTGTCATGGAATGTAAAACATGTATAGTCATTTAAGAGAAACATACAGTATCTGTCCTGGGGCGCATTCAGCAGGATGCAACGTTTTGGAACATTGAGATAGAAATAGGCAATGTAGAACAAACATGCCTGTCTGACATGTAGAATAAGGACTCACTTCGGCTCTATTCATGGCATTTTTATCTACAATGTTCGACAATGTTTGGGTGCTGAACGTGGACCTGTTTTAAACATGAAAATGACAAGGGGACAGAATGTGCTACGAGCTGTGTTCTTTAGATATTACACATTCGAAAAGACACATTGAATCTTTGGAATAAATTCCTATTATACAAATATCAAAATAATAAATAGGACAGATGTTTTAATAATCTCCTGGACCATGGTGCATTGCATACTGTATTAGGAGTAGTTTGGTGCTGAAGGGCACTTTACAAATAAAGTTATTATTATTGACTCATACTGTATGTAGGAGTGTCTGGATTCAACAAAACAAGTTATTTTGACTGTTAAAATAATAATACTAAAAAAGTACATTTATCTCACAAAAGTTTCCAATTACTTTCAGTGGAAAGGGGTTTTAAGAGAAAAGGTTGAACTCTCCCGCAACACCCACTTAGATTTGGCTAATGGAGTTTTCCTGAATGAACAAAAGTTCAGTAAAGGCACCATAGAAACAAAAGCTTACACCTGGAAGTGGCAGCACATTGCCATTGGCACTCAGGGGTCCACAAATGACACTGCAATGTATCGAGTGCCTGCAGTGGTTCGCAGGCCCTCGTGATAGTGGGTGAGCCGTCCAGGGTGCATGAGGGCCCAGCCTTTGCGGGGTGCCTCGACAGAGCAGTTATACCGTATGAACCTGCATCCCCCACCCTTCAATGGGAAAGCAAACAGAGAGATGAAGTCAGGAAAGGTATATCCAGCCAGGAGATACACACATACAGTGGGGAGAACCAGTATTTGATACACTGCCGATTTTGCAGGTTTTCCTCCTTACAAAGCATGTAGAGGTCTGTAATTTTTATCATAGGTACACTTCAACTGTGAGAGACGGAATCTAAAAATCCAGAAAATCACATTGTATGATTTTTAAGTAATTAATTTGCATTTTATTGCATGACATAAGTATTTGATACATCAGAAAAGCAGAACTTAATATTTGGTACAGAAACCTTTGTTTGCAATTACAGAGATCATACTTTCCTGTAGTTCTTGACCAGGTTTGCACACACTGCAGCAGGGATTTTGGCCCACTCCTCCATACAGACCTTCTCCAGATCCTTCAGGTTTCGGGGCTGTCGCTGGGCAATACAGACTTTCAGCTCCCTCCAAAGATTTTCTATTGGGTTCAGGTCTGGAGACTGGCTAGGCCACTCCAGGACCTTGAGATGCTTCTTACGAAGCCACTCCTTAGTTGCCCTGGCTGTGTGTTTCGGGTCGTTGTCATGCTGGAAGACACAGCCACGACCCATCTTCAATGCTCTTACTGAGGGAAGGAGGTTGTTGGCCAAGATCTCGCGATACATGGCCCCATCCATCCTCCCCTCAATACGGTGCAGTCGTCCTGTCCCCTTTGCAGAAAAGCATCCCCAAAGAATGATGTTTCCACCTCCATTCTTCACGGTTGGGATGGTGTTCTTGGGGTTGTACTCATCCTTCTTCTTCCTCCAAACACGGCGAGTGGAGTTTAGACCAAAAAGCTCTATTTTTGTCTCATCAGACCACATGACCTTCTCCCATTCCTCCTCTGGATCATCCAGATGGTCATTGGCAAACTTCAGACGGGCCTGGACATGCGCTGGCTTGAGCAGGGGGACCTTGCGTGCGCTGCAGGATTTTAATCCATGACGGCGTAGTGTGTTACTAATGATTTTCTTTGAGACTGTGGTCCCAGCTCTCTTCAGGTCATTGACCAGGTCCTGCCGTGGAGTTCTGGGCTGATCCATCAACTTCCTCATGATCATTGATGCCCCACGAGGTGAGATCTTGCATGGAGTTCCAGACCGAGGGTGATTGACCGTCATCTTGAACTTCTTCCATTTTCTAATAATTGCGCCAACAGTTGTTGCCTTCTCACCAAGCTGCTTGCCTATTGTCCTTTAGCCCATCCCAGCCTTGTGCAGGTCTACAATTTTATCCCTGATGTCCTTACACAGCTCTCTGGTCTTGGCCATTGTGGAGAGGTTGGAGTCTGTTTGATTGAGTGTTTGGACAGGTGTCTTTTATACAGGTAACGAGTTCAAACAGGTGCAGTTAACACAGGTAATGAGTGGAGAACAGGAGGGCTTCTTAAAGAAAAACTAACAGGTCTGTGAGAGCCGGAATTCTTACTGGTTGGTAGGTGATCAAATACTTATGTCATGCAATAAAATGCAAATTAATTATTTAAAAATCATACAATGTGATTTTCTTGATTTTTGTTTTAGATTCCATCTCTCACAGTTGAAGTGTACCTATGATAAAAATTACAGACCACTACATGCTTTGTAAGTAGGAAACCCTGCAAAATTGGCAGTGTATCAAATACTTGTTCTCCCCACTGTACTTCACATTATATACATAGAGAAATGTCAACTTGCCTAGGACTCAAGGTCACACTGCACAGGAGACCCAGAACACTGAAGGCTTTCATCATAGGTACATAACTATGTGTAAATAACACATTGTGAACAGTGGAAAAACAGTAACTGTGCGGAAAGCACCTCCTTCTCAAAACAAACCAGATTATGCACCTATTCTAGTTAAAGTTTGAAAGATGCAGGGTAATGACACGGATGCAATACAACACATCTTCAAAAGCCTTTCAAATGTTGGTTATTGTTTTTTACGTGCAAAGGAGAAAGAATGAGTCACCAAAATGATTCTGATGAAATCAATCTTGGGTGAGTTTCCCAAAAACATAAAGATCATCTTTAGCATTAAGATCATCTTAAATCCATTGGTAGGCAATGGAGGAACGAGTATCTTAATGATAAAGATGATCTTGATGTTTTTGGGAAACTCACCCTGGAATAATTGTATTCATAGAAACAAACAGTGATGAAAACATACAAAGCAACTAATGGTCTACATGCTTAGGACATTTCAGAAGACATACTGTACATTCATACACTTGCATTCCTACTTTAAATAAGTTGATTTGCAAACTTAATTGTAACATTTCAGGAAAATACACAACTTCACTGATCTTTCTGTTCCAATTTCAAACTAAATAACCGTATAGTAGTGTTAATTTTAATAGATGTTAATAATAGTGGGACGTAGGGTTTGAATTTCAGAGGTGCCTGAGTGTACTGGGCACTTCCATTACAAATCAGGGAACATCCATAAGTGTTACAAATATTACAGTGCGGGTAGCCCTACAAGTGTTCACATATCAGTTGGTCTAACCCAGTCTTTATAGGCCAACTCCCCAAGTCAATGTGTAAATCATCACACAAACACACTCACCTGGTAATCAAGCACTTTTTGATTGAGTGCAATATTTATAGTAAATGTGGACGCGTCATGGTGTGGCCTTAAAAATGGCTGCTCGTCTGGCTTATACCTAACTACAAACGCCAAGTCAAACTGAGCCTGCAAAGAGAGAGACAGACAGAAAATACCAGAGTGATGCAAAGAGTCATGCAGCATTCACAAAGGAGCCGGGAGGGCTGCCGGGACAGGCCACGTGCCCCTTGACCTCCTGGCGAAACCTCAGCTAAGAAAAAGAAGAGCGAGCTCCCTGATCCAGCATACATTCCCAGAGAAGAGACAGGAAAGAGGACAAAACACCTGCATCCTGTCCTAAAATAGGCGCTTAAGGGGTGTTTGTCTGGGTTACCTGCCAGTTTAGTGTGTCTTGCTGGACTGGACACCTAATACCCATTTACCTGATAGTCTATTTCTTTGCTGTTGAGAGCTACATTAATAGTGAAAGTAGATGCATCGTGGTGAGGGGTGAGCAGGGGCTGCTCGTCAGGTTTGTACCTCACCACGAAGTTGAGGTAAGAGATACACTGATAAGAGAAGAGACGCATGTCAGGGTCAACATGGTAGCACAGAGGGACTCCGTTCTATACATAGATTCTATTCAAAAACATATTTGGAATATCATTTCACATGTCTGTTGCATTTGTATTAAATGAATGATGAATTGTTTAAATGTAGACTATTCTACTGTAAATCAGCAGCAATTTCTATCATACAGTATTATTCTACATTTTGAAACATAAATAAGAATATTAATATTGTTAACCTGTGAACAAAGTAATATTCAAAAGTTAATCAAATAACAGGCGATATGTCCATTTAAACATATTTAAATAAACATATTTCTACTGGGCTAACTCAATGGATATCAGGCCACAAGGTGGCGATAGGTAACAGAATGGTGCACAAACTTGCAGAAATATTTACATTTTGTGGGACTTACTAAACCAAGAACCACGATGTACCATTGTAACCACACAAACAACCCACCAGCTGAAACTGGACTGTAAAATAAAACTTTACTGATAATTTATGCATTTTCCCTATTATTCTTCACGTTCTAATTATACACTGCTCAAAAAAATAAAGGGAACACTTTAACAACACAGTGTAACTCCAAGTCAATCACACTTCTGTGAAATCAAACTGTCCACTTAGGAAGCAACACTGATTGACAATACATTTCACATGCTGTTGTGCAAATGGAATAGACAACAGGTGGAAATTATAGGCAATTAGCAAGACACCCCCAATAAAGAAGTGGTTCTGCAGGTGGTGACCACAGACCACTTCTCTGTTCCTATGCTTCCTGGCTGATGTTTTGGTCACTTTTGAATGCTGGCGGTGCTTTAACTCTAGTGGTAGCATGAGACGGAGTCTACAACCCACACAAGTGGCTCAGGTAGTGCAGCTCATCCAGGATGGCACATCAATGCGAGCTGTGGCAAGAAGGTTTGCTGTGTCTGTCAGCGTAGTGTTCAGAGCATGGAGGCACTACCAGGAGACAGGCCAGTACATCAGGAGACGTGGAGGAGGCCGTAGGAGGGCAACAACCCAGCAGCAGGACCGCTACCTCCGCCTTTGTGCAAGGAGGAGCAGGAGGAGCACTGCCAGAGCCCTGCAAAATGACCTCCAGCAGGCCACAAATGTGCATGTGTCTGCTCAAACGGATGAGGGTGGTATGAGGGCCCGACGTCCACAGGTGGGGGTTGTGCTTACAGCCAAACACCGTGCAGGACGTTTGGCATTTGCCAGAGAACACCAAGATTGGCAAATTCGCCACTGGCGCCCTGTGCTCTTCACAGATGAAAGCAGGTTCACACTGAGCACATGTGACAGACGTGACAGAGTCTGGAGACGCAGTGGAGAACGTTCTGCTGCCTGCAACATCCTCCAGCATGACCTGTTTGGCGGTGGGTCAGTCATGGTGTTGGGTGGCATTTCTTTGGGGGGCCGCACAGCCTCCATGTGCTCGCCAGAGGTAGCCTGACTGCCATTAGGTACGGAGATGAGATCCTCAGACCCCTTGTGAGACCATATGCTGGTGCGGTTGGCCCTGGGTTCCTCCTAATGCAAGACAATGCTAGACCTCATGTGGCTGGAGTGTGTCAGCAGTTCCTGAAAGAGGAAGGCATTGATGCTATGGACCGCCCGTTCCCCAGACCTGAATCCAATTGAGCACATCTGGGACATCATGTCTCGCTCCATCCACCAACGCCACGTTGCACCACAGACTGTCCAGGAGTTGGCGGATGCTTTAGTCCAGGTCTGGGAGGAGATCCCTCAGGAGACCATCCGCCACCTCATCAGGAGCAGCCCAGGCGTTGTAGGGAGGTCATACAGGCACGTGGAGGCCACACACACTACTGAGCCTCATTTTGACTTGTTTTAAGGACATTACATCAAAGTTGGATCAGCCTGTAGTGTGGTTTTCCATTTTAATTTTGAAGGTGACTCCAAATCCAGACCTCCATGGGTTGATACATTTGATTTCCATTGATCATTTTTGTGTGATTTTGTTGTCAGCACATTCAACTATGTAAAGAAAAAAGTATTTAATAAGATAATTTCATTCATTCAGATCTAGGATGTGTTGTTTAAGTGTTCCCTTTATTTTTTTGAGCAGTGTATAATTCAGGAGTTAAAATTAATGAAAAATTGGGAGAGTAAAGAAAATATGAATTTTTGTTGAGCTGCGCATGTGATTTGGCCCGCAGTGGAGGTTAGCTGATATTGACACTAAATCCATCTAAAATGAATACAAATGTGTTTTTAAAAACCATACCTTGGTGTAGTATCCGGGATACATTGTCTCTGTGATTGGGGCTATGTAATCCAACAGAAGCTTCTGCCACTCTTTCTCATAATTTATTTGAGTCATGTGGATATCAATGGTGGGGACATTCTCATAGCCACCCTGGATCCTTGTGTCCTTCAGTAAATAAGATAATATAAAAACATGATACAATGCTCAAGTTATTACATTTACATGTATAGGTTTGTTTGATAAGATAATATTGTAGGCTACATTGGTTTAGGAGTATAAATACATACCGTATTTTTGCCACCTGACCACTGTCCAAAGTTTTCCATTTCTTGAACAATGTGATCGCATCCGATATCAGAGAATATTGGGAACCAGTATACATCAGGGCAAGGCTGGAAGGGGAATGATGTACAATTGAATGACCTTGTATTTTCAAAGAGTAGCAGATAGGCAGGGAATTTCTACTCTGTCCATAAACCTTACATTCTAGAAATATTTTGAGCATGCAGTTTGTGGTCTTCATCTGTAGCTTTGTAGCCAACTGGACTTTGACCACCCAGAAAGAGTCTTCTGTAGCTAAGTTGGTAGAGCATGGTGCTTGCAATAGTGGGTTCGATTTCCAGGACCACCCTAACGTAAAATGTACGCACACATGATTTGTAAGTCGCTTAGGATAAAAGGGACTGCTAAATTGCATATATTATTATTATCTATTAAGAAACTTAGGTTATCACCTTTATTAGCCATTATCATAAGAATATTATATGCAGCAATAGTCAATGTCAGCGATTTTGAGTGAGCATTGAAATATTATACTTTGATAGAAAAACAAGTACTCACTGTTTCAATCAGTTTGTCTCTCATTATCTTTGTGTAGTTCTCATGGATGTAGCGCTCCTCCCAATCCTGAGAAAAATGAAGAATATACAGTGAGTGTACAAAACATTAAGGACACCTGCTCTTTCCATGACATAGACTGACCAGCTGAATACAGGTGAAAGCTATGATCCCTTATTGATGTCATCTGTTAAATCCACTTCAATCAGTGAAGATGAAGGGGAGGAGACAGGTTAACGACAGATTTTTAAGCCTTGAGACAATTGAGACATGGATTGTGTATGTGTGCCATTCAGAGGGTGATTGGGCATATTGAAATGCCTTTGAACACGGTATGGTAGTAGGTGCCAGGCGCACCGGTTTGTGTCAAGAACTGCAACGCTGCTGGGTTTTTCACGCTCAACATTTTCCTGTGTATCAAGAATGGTTCACCACCCAAAGGACATAACTGTGGGAAGCATTGGAGTAAACATGGGCCAGCATCCCTGTGGAACGCTTTCGACACCTTGTAGAGTCCATGCCCCGACAAATTGAGGCTGTTCTGAGGGCAAAAGGGGGTGCAACTCAATATTATTATTATATTAATGTTTGGTATACTCAGTGTAGAGATGCATTACTATATTTATTGTCATTAGACAAGTTAACACATGAACAGATTAAATGTTTTGTCAACATAAGCAGATTTATATAAAGGACAATGGCATTCTTACTGTTGCAAAGGACAGCAGAACATACACTTGCATGTAATTACATGCAATAAGCTCTTCTGCAGCTGAGTGATAAAATTAGTCTTCAAGCAAACTAACTAAAAGGTGTGCGGTACATGATACTGTCTAGGCCTGAATTCAGTTTAGAGGAGCCTTTGTTTTTCCCCCAATGACTACTTGAAAACCCAATTCTCACCTTAGGGTTTTCAAAGATCTGCCACAGATCATTGTGGAGATGACTCATCTGGTAGTTTTCTGTCGACAGCATCCGTCCAAAGGTGTGCATATTCGTAACATACATGAAGACTCCCTGAGAAATTGAAGTAAAGGGAGGAAAAGCATAAAAAATATATATAGTTTGAAGCTATAACGTTAAAATATTTTATCCCTGGCCTAAGTTTTGGGACTTCTACGGGTTTGACACTGTGTGGGTGTCTCACTTCTAATCAGAGTTTCGCTATCTTTTGAAACCTAAGCACCTGTGACTGATACTGGACACTGAAGGACTGAGAGCAAGACGAGACTTCAGACTAAATTCCAATGGTATCCTACATGCCATTGCCTGCCGCTGCACCCTTGAGCAAGGCACTTAATTCCTACTATTTCTCCAAGGGGTGCTGCACTGCGGCTGACCCATTGCTTTATGCTCTCTTTATGTTGTGAGCATAAAGACACATTTAAGTTCTCTGCAAAGTAATGGACAGTAAAGTATTCTTCTATTGTCATGTATTTTTATACCCAAAATGAAATGGACCATTTTACCAATCAATCATTCAATTAATCAATCAAGGCTTTCCAACACTGACTTTGTTTCTGACGTTGCGACAGAAGGCCATGTCGAGGTCCAGGGTGCCCGAGCTGAAGAGGTCATTGGCGGAGAGCTCCTCGTGAAGGAGGCTGGCCTTCACCAGGTACACCTTGGTCAGGTAGGGGACATTCCATACACCGCTGTAGTGACAATAAACATTATTTAGAACAGGCTTCTCATACATTGTGCTGAAAGCGCTCTCTAAAACAAGACTATGGTACTGGTATGGAAGCTGTAGTAGTGTTGTCGAGTTTACCAAAATATGATCCTACAGCAGAAAATGAGCATTTCTGCCGCCGGAAGAGTCACATAACAAAAACCCATCAGACCTCAGCTATAAAAGGACATTGTTCCATAATTACCTTATTGGTATATTCAGTTATGGGAAATAATGTGTGTGTGACTTACACTCTGCGTCCTTGCACAATGTCCACATAGTCCTCCGACCTAGCGTAGTAGCCATCAGCACTGAGTGCTCCCCAGAAGTTGGTCCATAGGCGGCCTTCTCTGGTTATCATGGGTGCAATTATAGGCCTGAAGGGTGACAGGGGATGATTAATCACTTCACACTGAAATCCAGCTGAGCTTTGAAAGTGTATCCACCCAAAAACACGTGTATGTCCAGTATTTTTAGGAGAGCAGTTATAGCATGTGTCATCAGATTTGGAATCTGGTCAGCCATAATCGACAGGCTCATTTTATTGGTGCTTACTCATTTTGCTGGATGAGAATCTTTAGGGTGTCCTTGTTCTTCAGAACCACTTCGATATCCACGCTGAAGAAATACTCGCAGTCCTTGTCCTGTCGGCACATATCACTGGGAACCAGAAAATGGGAAACACACTTTTATGGGGCAGTCCCACACCTAACATACTTTTTTCTTAGTTGGGGATTGGAACCTACGCCGATACAGTACATGTATGCGCTGAAGGCAGCAGCCATAACCAGTAAACTACATATTTACATATATATTTACATTTAGCAGACGCTCTTATCCAGAGCGACTTACAGTTAGTAAGTGCATACATTATTTATTTTTCATACTGGCCCCCCGTGGGAATCAAACCCACAACACTGGCGTTGCAAACGCCATGCTCTACCAACTGAGCTACATCCCTGCCGGCCATTCCCTCCCCTACCCTGGACGACGCTGGGCCAATTGTGCGCCGCTCCAAACTACACCCCAGGTCACATGCTGAACATCTTTGAAAAACTTGGGAATGATGTCAAGCTAGGTTGTATGTGCGCATCCAAAGCTAGTGTGAGAGAGAAAGCCAAGGTGAACTCACAGGCCGAGGTTGCGGGAGGCCACCCTGTCCATGTTCTCCTCATGCCCGATGACCTTTACATCCTGGTACTCTGTCCCATGGTCCTTCAGGAAAGAGCTGACCTGTACCTCGTGGTGCTGCTCCTGTAAGAGGACATTGTGGGACAGTAGCAAAGACAAGAGTTGTTATGCTTCTCCAACAGTCTTAGTCACATTCACACATAGGAAAAATAAAGAGTTACAATGAGAGCATTTCAGCCCAACAGATGTTTGAGGTTGAAATTAAACAAAGCCCTTTGCTTACCATTGAGCTACAATGTGGGATATGGGAATCTGTTCAATGAAATCTGTCATTTCAATTCTTGATAAATATGGAAGGGAGTACTGCCGCTACCTCGCTCTCCAACCAAGGTGCATGAATTGAGGAGCAAAACTGAAGTAGAGATTCAGCAACTCTTGGTGGAAATTGGAAGTGAATAAAAACGCTTATTTTTTGTATGAAAGTAAAACCAACGCGTTCCAGCTTTCGGCCTTCTTCAGGGTTTTCCAGAACTTCCATTGTCCACCAAGAGTTGCTGAATCTCCTCTCTATTTCAATTCTTGATATATTCCCATTAATTCTGGAAGAACATAACTTATAAATGTATGAAATTTTAACAACAACAAATTTCAAGTGTTGTAATACATCTTTTATTTATGTCAACATTTCTCATGCCTGGACCCAAGTTAAGACGGTTGACCCTTGACAGGTACAGTGGGGGAAAAAAGTATTTAGTCAGCCACGAATTGTGCAAGTTCTCCCACTTAAAAAGATGAGAGAGGCCTGTAATTTTCATCATAGGTACACGTCAACTATGACAGACAAAATTAGGAAAAAAAAAAATTGGGAATTTATTTGCAAATTATGGTGGAAAATAAGTATTTGGTCAATAACAAAAGTTTCTCAATACTTTGTTATATACCCTTTGTTGGCAATGACACAGGTCAAACGTTTTCTGTAAGTCTTCACAAGGTTTTCACACACTGTTGCTGGTATTTTGGCCCATTCCTCCATGCAGATCTCCTCTAGAGCAGTGATGTTTTGGGGCTGTCGCTGGCCAACACGGACTTTCAACTCCCTCCAAAGATTTTCTATGGGGTTGAGATCTGGAGACTGGCTAGGCCACTCCAGGACCTTGAAATGCTTCTTACGAAGCCACTCCTTCGTTGCCCGGGCGGTGTGTTTGGGATCATTGTCATGCTGAAAGACCCAGCCACGTTTCATCTTCAATGCCCTTGCTGATGGAAGGAGGTTTTCACTCAAAATCTCACGATACATGGCCCCATTCATTCTTTCCTTTACACGGATCAGTCATCCTGGTCCCTTTGCAGAAAAACAGCCCCAAAGCATGATGTTTCCACCCCCATGCTTCACAGTAGGTATGGTGTTCTTTGGATGCAACTCAGCATTCTTTGTCCTCCAAACACGACGAGTTGAGTTTTTACCAAAAAGTTATATTTTGGTTTCATCTGACCATATGACATTCTCCCAATCCTCTTCTGGATCATCCAAATGCACTCTAGCAAACTTCAGACGGGCCTGGACATGTACTGGCTTAAGCAGGGGGACACGTCTGGCACTGCAGGATTTGAGTCCCTGGCGGCGTAGTGTGTTACTGATGGTAGACTTTGTTACTTTGGTCCCAGCTCTCTGCAGGTCATTCACTAGGTCCCCCTGTGTGATTCTGGGATTTTTGCTCACCGTTCTTGTGATAATTTTGACCCCACGGGGTGAGATCTTGCGTGGAGCCCCAGATCGAGGGAGATTATCAGTGGTCTTGTATGTCTTCCATTTCCTAATAATTGTTCCCACAGTTGATTTCTTTAAACCAAGCTGCTTACCTATTGCAGATTCAGTCTTCCCAGCCTGGTGCAGGTCTACAATTTTGTTTCTGGTGTCCTTTGACAGCTCTTTGGTCTTGGCCATAGTGGAGTTTGGAGTGTGACTGTTTGAGGTTGTGGACAGGTGTCTTTTATACTGATAACAAGTTCAAACAGGTGCCATTAATACAGGTAACGAGTGGAGGACAGAGGAGCCTCTTAAAGAAGAAGTTACAGGTCTGTGAGAGCCAGAAATCTTGCTTGTTTGTAGGTGACCAAATACTTATTTTCCACCATAATTTGCAAATAAATTCATTAAAAATCCTACAATGTGATTTTCTGGATTTTTTTCCCTCAATTTGTCTGTCATAGTTGACGTGTACCTATGATGAAAATTACAGGCCTCTCTCATCTTTTTAAGTGGGAGAACTTGCACAATTGGTGGCTGACTAAATACTTTTTTCCCCCACTGTCCTTGCACAGATCTGCCACATTCCTTGTCATTGTTATACTATACACAGAGGCATGTGAGCACATGTGTGGATTAGCATCAATTTGGAGGGAGAAATGCACAAGAGGTTACTGGGTGCAACTAACACTGTGTTTCATTCATACAAGACCAAATGGTAACTCAAATCAAAAGGGAAAATATTTAATTATACACATATATTAAAGGGATACTTTGGGATTTTGGCAATTATCTACTTCCCCAGAGCCGGATGAACTCGTGGATACAATTCTTATGTCTCTGCGTGCAGTTTGAAGGAAGTTACTAACTAGCGATAGCGCAATGACTAGAAGTCTATGGTAACAGCTAGCTGCGCTAACACTAGCTAAACTACCTGTAACTTCCTTCATACTGGATGCAGAGACATATAAATGGTATCCATGGGTTCAGCTGACTCTGAGAGAGTAGATACAGGGCTTCATTGACAAAACCTCAAAGTATCCCTTTAAATGTTGGATCGTTGGTACTACGTAATAAGATCTCTTTCTCTCACCTGGTTGTAGATGAAGAGTTTGAGTTGGTTTTTGGGGTATTCCAGTTTGAGCAACCTCTCAAAGAACACACTGACAAAGGGGGTGGGCTGCTGGATGAAGATTCCAATGACCACCAGTGGATATTCACTCTCCTGTACAGACAAACAGATGCCTTATTAAAAATAATCATATAATGTCATTGTCATGTACATTGCAGTCGACTTGAAAACTATGCATATAAAAATCAACCAGAAAGAAACATTTCTTAAGACTGTGCTTTGACTCTAGGTTTACGTTGCTGTCCGTAGATTTAGAAAAAAAATGCTGTTTGCAAGGTGACAGCAAAAACACATTGCTATTAGCAAAAGCAGTACCACTCAGTACCATCGCTTATATGTAAATTGTTTGGAGCAGTCTGACTGCGCGTCAAATGCCTTTTCATCCAATTCCCGAGAGAATCTTGTCACCCAACCTGTCCGGTAAGACAAGGGGTGGCCAACAGCTGGTGCACAAAATCAAATACTAAGGAAATCTCGAGGTTTTACTCGCCTGAGGTCGAGTATCTTATGATAAGCTGTAGACCACACTATTTACCAAGATAGTTTTCATCTATATTTTTCATAGCTGTCTATTTACCAACACAAACCAATGCTGGCATTAAGATTGCACTCAACGAGCTGTATAAGGCCATAAGTAAACAGGAAAACGCTCATCCAGAGGCAGCGCTCCTAATGGCCGGGGACTTTAATGCAGGAAACTTTAAATCCGTTCTACCTAACTTCTACCAGCATGTTAAATGTGTAACCAGAGGAAAAAAACTCTAGACCACCTTTACTCCACACACAGAGTCGCATACAAAGCTCTCCCTCGCCCTCCATTTGGCAAATCTGACCATAACTCTATCCTCCTGATTCCTGCTTATAAGCAAAAACTAAAGCAGGAAGCACCAGTGACTCGGTTAATAAAAAAGTGGTCAGATGACGCAGATGCTAAGCTACAAGACTGTTTTGCTAGCACAGATTGGAACATGTTCCGGGATTCTTCAGATAGCATTGAGGAGTACACCACATCAGTCACTGGCTTCATCAATAAGTGCATTGATGACGTCGTTCCCACAGTGACCGTACGTACATACCCCAACCAGAAGCCATGGATTATAGGCAACATCCGCACTGAGCTAAAGGGTAGAGTTGCCGCTTTCAAGGAGCGGGACTCTAACCCGGACGCTTATAAGAAATCCTGCTATGCCCTCCGACGAACCATCAAACAGGCAAAGAGTCAATACAGGACTAAGATTGAATCGTACTACACCGGCTCTGACGCTCGTTGGATGTGGCAGGGCTTGAAAACTATTACAGACTACAAAGGGAAGCATAGCCGCGAGCTGCCCAGTGACGCAAGCCTACCAGACGAGCTAAACCACTTCTATGCTCGCTTCGAGGCAAGCAACACTTAAGCATGCATGAGAGCACCAGCTGTTCCGGATGACTATGTGATCACGCTCTCCGTAGCCGATGTGAGTAAGACTTTTAAGCAGGTCAACATTCACAAGACGGATTACCAGGACGTGTACTCCGAGCATGTGCTGACCAACTGGCAAATGTCTTCACTGACATTTTCAACATGTCCCTGACTGAGTCTGTAATACCAACATGTTTCAAGCAGACCACCATAGTCCCCGTGCCCAAGGACACTAAGATAACCTGCCTAAATGACTACCGACCCGTAGCACTGACGTCTGTAGCCATGAAGTGCTTTGAAAGGCTGGTCTTGGCTCACATCAACACCATTATCCCAGAAACCCTAGACCCACTCCAATTTGCATACCGCCCCAACAGATCCACAGATGATGCTATCTCTATTGCACTTCACACTGCCCTTTCCCACCTGGACAAGAGGAACACCTACGTGAGAATGCTATTCATTGACTACAGCTCAGCGTTCAACACCATAGTGCCCTCAAAGCTCATCGCTAAGATAAGGATCCTGGGACTAAACACCTCCCTCTGCAACTGGATCCTGGACTTCCTGATGGGCCACCCCCAGGTGGTAAGGGTAGGTAACAACACGGGGGGGGACTGAGCACGCTGATCCTCAACACGGGGGCCCCTCAGGGGTGCGTGCTCAGTCCCCTCCTGTACTCCCTGTTCACCCATGACTGCATGGCCAGGCACGACTCCAACACCATCATTAAGTTTGCCGACGACACAACAGTGGTAGGCCTGATCACCGACAACGATGAGACAGCCTATAGGGAGGAGGTCAGAGACCTGGCCGTGTGGTGCCAGGATAACAACCTCTCCCTCAACGTGAACAAGACAAAGGATGATTGTGGACTACAGGAAGAAAAAAAAGAGGACTGAGCACGCCCCCATTCTCATCGACGGGGCAGTAGAGAGCTTCAAGTTCCTTGGTGTCCACATCACCAACGAACTATCATGGTCCAAACACACCAAGACAGTCGTGAAGAGGGCACGACAAAGCCTATTCCCCCTCAGGAGACTGAAAAGATTTGGCATGGGTCCTATGATCCTCAAAAAGTTATACAGCTGCACCATCGAGAGCATCCTGACTGGTTGCATCACCGCCTGGTATGGCAACTGCTCGGCCTCCGACCGCAAGGCACTACAGAGGGTAGTGCGTACGGCCCAGTACATCACTGGGGCCAAGCTTTCTTTCATCCAGGACCTCTATACCAGGTGGTGTCAGAGGAAGGCCCTCAAAATTGACAAAGACTCCAGCCACCCTAGTCATAGACTGTTCTCTCTGCTACCGCATGGCAAGCGGTACCGGAGCGCCAAGTCTAGGTCCAAAAGGCTTCTCAACAGCTTCTACCCCCAAGCCATAAGACTCCTGAACAGCTAATCATGGCTACCCGGACTATTTGCACTGCCCCCCAACCCCCACCTCATCTTTTTACGCTGCTGCTACTCTGTTAATGATTTATTCATAATCACTTTAACTCTACCCACATGTACATATTACCTCAACTACCTCAACTACCTCAACTAGCCGGTGCCCCCGCACATTGACTCTGCACCGGTACCCCCCTGTATATAGCCTCCCTACTGTTATTTTATTTTACTTCTGCTCTTTTTTTCTCAACACTTTTTTGTTGTTGTTGTTTTATTTAACTTTTTTATTAATAAATAAATGCATTGTTGGTTAAGGGCTGTAAGTAAGCATTTCACGGTACTGTCTACACCTGTTGTATTCGGCGCATGTGGCAAATAAAATGTGATTTAATTTGATCAAGCTACATTGGCACACACCACAGGTGACCATTAATCGCACCGGTATAAATTGCGTGTCTGCTGTGTTTCGTTTCCGACACCTGTGTATTACAATTCAGCTTAAGAGTGTATTCTCACTACGAGAGATTCATTAGACCTTTTAGTGTAATGTAAATTTGTAACGTCTCCTACGAAGGTCGCAGGCGAGCCTTGCTCGAGAGTCACCCCCCTCTGAGCAGTCAGATGTAAACAGAATGGTCTCTTCAAGCGAAATGCTCCTACAGTAAACATCTAAATGGCAGAGCAATGCTTTTGAAACAGCTGAAATGTATTCCTTATATTTAATACTTTTTTAACCTGAAATGTAATGAGTGTACGGACAAGAAAATAAATCCTTTAATTGTCTGCAAATGCTTGTGAATTGTTGCATTATAAAAGAGTGTAATATGCTTAAGATGAAAAGTTGGTTAAGATGAAAAGTTGCTTGCATAGTTGAATAGTTTGTTAAAAGCATGCTTAGTGGCTATACTGGGATATTTACGGTAAATTTAAGCTGCGAAGCAAGAATGTCCGTCGCCAATCCCCCGAACCCTCTCTAGGCACATGGAATTCTGTTGCTAATGTCAATTGAAAAGTTTATGTACATATTAGGTAAATTGAAATTTCATCACGATACCTCTGCTACAAATCTCTTCAATGAGAATAAGCCCTTAGAGTGTATTACCAGAATACTTTACATAAACAGACAGGCAACCCACCTTGAGTCCTGAGAGTGGCCGCAGGTCCTCAAGACACCCACTGCAACCCGTCTCAAACGTCCACACTGTGGGGATGTAGTTGCTCAAGTAGTTGATCTGGAGCTAAAACAAAAAACATTTATTTTATTTTTACCACTTCATGATACTGTTGTTTACCTACTTTTCCCCAAATATTTGGATGATTTTTTGGTCTCACATTTACATGTGTGTCTGAATGTGTCTGAATTGCAATGGTCAATAGAATTTCAATGGTCAATAGGGGTCAAAGGGTCAAAAGTTGGAAGGTTACCTTGGTGGGCCCATTGCCATGAACAATGACGGGTAATGTATCATACAACACGTTTCTGGCCCGCACTTGCCCGTCCTCAAACTTCAACACCACCTCATCTGTGCTCAAACACACAAACCGTAACATCAGTACTAGTCCTGCGACATGCCTGCCAATTGTTGGCCGGCCACGTGTCTTCCAAGAGAGACTTGAAGCATGCCACTCAATGCTAGTCAGTGGCTAATCAATCCACAGTACTGAAACATACAATACACTCAGGACATCATGTATTGGAGATGGATTCCATAACACAGTAATTCAACAGATTTTGTTACAAAACTAACAAACTCTGTATTTAATGTGTTCAGGGCTCACTTATAAACAACGCCAAGGTCTCAATGTAATTTACCTGTATAAATTAAGGTTAAAAATAAAAACCTTTTCCAAAGCTAAACAGCACCAAATAAACATGTAGCAACTGTGGGGTGTTGCAGTTGAAACTGGCAAACCACCAGTGACGTCACCACTCACTACATTTTGCGAATGAATGTATGTCTCTCTCTGGCAGGCTGGGTTCTACAACGATGCTGTGACAATTTCAGCTCTCTCCTTTTCACCTCAAGTAGGTTTCAAGACATAAACACAAACAAGCATGATCTTGCTGTCCCTCTCAAGAAGCTGACTATTATAAGGAAGTCTATAGTTATTAACAGGAAGCCGTTACTGTAGAGTTGGTAGGATGTAGCGTTTACTCAGCACGCCTACCTAACTGCAGCTGCTTAAAACGTTTTTACACATCCAGCCCTGTGCTTTGGGAGCATCTGGGAAAAGCATGGAGCTGTGCCTGACCCCTCCCCCTTCCCTCTCTGGTCTACGTGAGCTCAGACACATCCCTCTCTCACAGCAAACTCATAAATTCCTAACGCAGGCTCAGCCTCAGCCAGCGGCATCCAGAAAAGAGAGAGGGGGAAGAGGAGGAGAGAGAAAGGAAGAAAGACTTAAAGCAGTCTGTCGGCTGTCCAAAAGGGGGCTGCCTGCCACTGAACCAGAAAGCCTAAGGATATGACAACCTGCATCACACCCATACTCCTTCATCAAAGCCTCAATCAGCCAGTCACGACTAACACAGACAGGAAGTGAAACCAGAGGGAGGTCGCACTTTCCTCTTTTCTTCTCCAAGCATCTCTTTATAGAACGGAAAAAGTGTCAACTGAAACAGCCGTTTTGATGTCCCAGTGAGAAGGGGAGAGGATCAAGAATTTAAAAGCTGATGTCAGCAGGTTTCAGTGGTGCAGTGGCCTTTTCATTCGAAAATGTTGAAGTGTATACTTCTTGGCTAGAGGTGATGTGGCGAGACATTGGCGAGACATGCTCTAAGTGTAAAGAGATGTGTAATTTGTTAAAAAATCACCAAGGGATCCATGAAGATTCTGAAACATTCTGCATTTGTTGTCCAGTGTTATATTGATGGATTTCTGGAAGAAAAAACATATAACTTATTAATAACACTATAATAGCAAAACAATTGTAAAATTGACTGTGTCCATAAGGTGTAGATAGTAAGTATAGGCTGGAAATAGAGGCCTGGGCATTGTTGTTCACTAATTTACCCCAAGTAGGGAAAGGATGGCGGGGTTGAAAAGTAATAAAGGGGAGTATATATATAAAAAACGTGGGGGATTGGAAGTGATGCAGACAATTACATTGATAGAAGTTACAATCTATCTGCAATATTAAGCTGATCTACCACCAGAAAAAAAAAAAACTAAAAAAAAAAAAAAACACTATAATAGCATGAGGAAACATACTGCATAGATATAATGTTACAGTATAATACACATACAGTACTCATACCAAGAAGAAATGCATAGGTAGTAAAGTGCTAAGGTAGTTCTGAGAGAGACCACTTAAAGCACCATAACAAGATCAGTACAGAGGTAGATTCCTACTCTTTTCTCTGGGTTAATATAAATCTTGGTGAAGAAAAGTTGATCACTGTCATCGTCCTCCCCTGTCCAGTCAGCAACCATCTCTTTGAGGTTCGGAACATAGCCAATGAATCCTGGGGACAAAGATAAATAGTGACAAAGACAAAGCAGTTTGAACAGTAAAACCGGAATTTCAAAAACAAATGGTCAATGTAATCGAGGTCCAATTCATGTGATTTCATATTCGTGTTTGGACTTCTGTCCCTTTGGTTTTCTGACTAGGGCTCAACAGCAGCTGACTTAAACATTAAGATTATAAAACTGCCATTCACAGTCTCAAACCTTAGTGGATAAACTGCCAGGTGAATTAATTCCCAGTTCCTATGTCTTAGGCCCAATGTTCTCATTTCTATAAAAACGACTGAGACTTGAGACAACTTCTAACTGGACTGTTGCATGTCAACGTTTAAAAAGCAAAGCTGTGTTTGTTAGTATTAGTGTTTAACTGACAACAACTTGCTGTTGACAGTTAATAAAATGACTGCCTTCCATTGCTAGGTTATCAAGAGGAGTGTGTTTACATACCCCCTGAGCCCAAGAACCTCTTTCCCTCTCGGAAGTGGGGGTGCTTGTCCTCCAAGTGTCTGTCGGGCCAGATGAGGGTCTCTGCGGAGAATACCACCTTGTGTCTTGTCTGCTGGAACTTCTTCAGCAGCTCTTTGGGACCGGAGGCGAAAACAACATCATAGCTGTTCAGAGTGAGAGAAAAGATAACCTTTATGAGCCTCATTGTTCCAAGGGGGGATTTTATTAGGATCCCCATTAACCGACGCCAATGGCGACAGCTAGTCTTACTGGGGTCCGACACATAACGAAAAAGACATTACAGATTAAATACTTTACAATTGACATACAGTACCAGTCAAAAGTTTGGACACACCTACTCAATCAAGGGTTTTTCTATATATATATATATTTGCAGCAATTCGACCATGAAGGCCTGATTCACACAGTCTCCTCTGAACAGGTGATGTTGACATGTGTCTGTTACTTGAACTCTGTGAAGCATTTATTTGGGCTGCAATCTGAGGTGCAGTTAACTCTAATGAACTTATCCTCTGCAGCAGAGGTAACTCTGGGTCTTCCTTTCCTGTGGTGGTCCTCATGAGAGCCAGTTTCATCATAGTGTTTGATGGTTTTTGCGACTGCACTTGAAGAGACTTTCAAAGTTCTTGAAATTTTCCGGATTGACTGACCTTCATGTCTTAAAGTAATGACTGTCATTTCTCTTTGCTTATTTGAGCTGTTCTTCCCATAATAGGGACTTGGTATTTTACCAAATAGGGCTATCTTCTGTATATTACCCCTCCCTTGTCACAACACAACTGATTGTTTCAAACACATTAAGAAGGAAAGATATTCCACAAATTAACAAGGCACACCTGTTAATTGAAATGCATTCCAGGTGATTACCTCATGATACTGGTTGAGAGAATGCCAAGATTGTGCAAAGCTGTCATCAAGGCAAAGGGTGGCTACTTTGAAGAATATAAAATATAAAATATGTTTTGATTTGTTTAACACTTTTTTGGTTACTACATGATTCCATATGTGTTATTTCATAGTTTTGATGTCTTCACTATTATTCTACAATGTAGAAAATAGTAAAAATAAAGAAAAACCCTGGAATGAGTAGGTGTGTCCAAACTTTTGACTGGTACTGTACATTTAAAAACATTAACATTTAGTGTGTGTGTGTGTGTGTGCATCTATCAGTTACACATACATGTCAGTACATACACACAACAAGTAGGTCACATGGGGGAGAAGCGTTGTGCCGTGAGGTGTTGCTTTATTTGTTTTTTTAAACCAAGTTTGCTGTTCACTTGCCCTATATGAGATGGAAGGGAGTTCCATGCAATCATGGCTCTGTATAATACTGTACGTTTTCTTGAATTTGTTCTGGACCTGGGGACTGTGAATAGACTCCTGGTGGCATGTCTGGTAGGGTAAGACCAGTGCTGAGCCAGTCGTAGGCAAGCTTTTGATATTCATGAATTTTGTGTGTGAATATATTAAATAATATATTAAATAATGCTGATAAGAGTGAAGGCAGATTGAAGGCTACCTGTCGATGAAGAGGATAACCTTATCTTCCTCCTTCATTTCCTGCAGACTGGCTTTGAGAAGGCGCACTTTCTGACCCCCTCCTGGCGCGGTCATATAGTCCCCACCTTTCCATGGCTCCCCTCTGCCAAGCACCTTCAAACCCAAAGAGAACAACTGCAAACCACATTCTCCACAACAAAAATATAGATTTATAAAGGCTTGTTTCCTCACTAAGGCGTTGATATTTGCCAGAGGGAGAGAGTGAATGGTTGCCAGTCATTGTCTGGACACTCGAGGGTTGGATCAGTTTTATCTTGTCAGAACTTTCCATACCTTGATGGTGTAGTTAAAGTGCCGGGCAGACCTCATGAAACGCCTGAAGCCATCTGTCTCTTTGGTCGCAACAGTCACAACTAAAAGGTTGCCTGAAAGACATTAAAAACAATGTAAGTATGTAATTTATGTGAGAATTGGCCCATGTACAATCACATAAAACGTTATGTAAATGTCTGTAACAACCATGCTCAATTGGATAATATATCAGGAGGTGGTCTCTGAGAATGTATAGATGTGTCTACTTGACCATTGAAATGTTCCCCTTCTCTCTTATGGTAGCATAACGTTACTGTAGTATGCCATTAGTGTATGTTTCATGAGTCTTATCTTTAAACTGTGACGTGATATAAATACTTTCCATCAATCTCTATCAATAAAAAAGATTTTCAGCACACATGCAATGTTGATTTATAGCTCAGTAAACATTATGCTAAACTGGAGAAAAACATTATTAGGATGTGTAGCTAGTAAAGTCCTCCAAGAAAAAAAATATTAGCCTAAAAGCAAGTAACCTAACTGCTCTCTGCCACCTGCGCCTAACATACTTCAAACCCTGATGAAAACCAAAATATATTATCATGCAGTGTAGGCCTGTATTGCATCTTTCTTGACATGTATTTTCTTCAATAGAACATTAGGCACAAATCTGAATGGAATCAGACGCGATCCAGTCCACGTCAGCGGCATGGAACTCTCGAGAACACACGGTGGAACTTTGTGTCTGCAATGCAATTGCTTTAATATCAGTCCGAGAGAGTTACATGCAAATTACAATGTAATAACGGTTGTATAGCGACTTCCATGACTGCAACTTTATATCTAGCGAGATTGCTAATTACTCAGCAACATTTAAAATAAGATGGAATGCAAGTTTAGTTGCTATTTGAGCTGTCCTACCTTCGGACAGTTCTCGTTGTTCTTTGCAATGTATCACTGGTAAAACCGCAAGCAACGTCATCCAGGCCAATATTAATAAGGCAAAAGTTCTCATTTTCGGTTTAAACCTTCACCAATCCTCAGGCTAACACTTCTTCGGTGATATCATATGATTTTAGTCAAAAAGTTGTGTACTTAAAGTGTTTCCAGATTTGATTGACACATAGTAGGCCAATCAGACACAAAACCCCGCCCAACCCACTAAAAGAAGCCCACTTTGGGGACGCTTGATTTGATTTTTACTTGCCCCGGTTGGCCAGAACAGCTGCCTCGAGTGCACGATTTTTTACTACTCCATTAGTCTTTAAAGTGAGACCTCCGCCGACCAGGCATGAAATCAAGCGACCGCCTTTGCAAACATAAAAATACCTGGACACCTGGATTGTACAATATTTGAACATTATTCTTTTAGAAATTATTTAACCTCTGTCAAGTTGGTTGTAGATCATTGCTAGACAACCATTTTCAAGTCTTGCCAAGTCTTGCCATTTTCAAGCCGATTTAAGTCGAAACTGTAACTATGCCACTCAGGAACATAAAATGTAGTCTTGGTACGCAACTCTAGTGTATATTTGGCCTTGAGTTTTAGTTTATTGTCCTGCTGAACTGTACATTTGTCTCCCAATGTCTGTTGGAAAGCAGACTGAACCAGGTTTTCCTCTAGGATTTTGCCTGTGCTTAGCCTTATTCCGTTTGTTTTTATTCCCACCAAAATACTCCCTTGCTGATGACATGACGAACATATCAATCACATGATGCAGCCACCACCATGCATGAAAATATCTAGAGTGGCACTGATTGATGTGTTGTGTTGGATTTGCCCCAAACATAATGCTTTGTATTCAGGACAAAAATCTAATTTCTTGCACATTTTTGCAGAATTACTTTAGTGCCTTATTGCAAACAGGATGCATGTTTTGGAATATTTTTATTCAAATCAAATCACATTTTATTTGTCACATGCGCCGAATACAACAGGTGTATACCTTACCGTGAAATGTTTACTTAGGAGCCCTTAACCAACAATGCAGTTCAAGAAAATATTTACTAAATAACCTAAAGACAAAAATAAAATAAAAAGCACCACAATAAAATAACAATAACGAGGCTATATATAGGGGTTACCGGTACCGAGTCAATGTGCAGAGGTACGGGGGTCAATGTAAATAGTCCGGGTGGCCATTTCATTAATTGTTCAGCAGTCTTATGGCTTGGGGGTAGAAGCGGTTAAGGAGCCTTTTGGACCTACACTTGGCGCTCCGGTACCGCTTGTCTTGCGGGGGCAGAGAGAACAGTCTACGATTTGGGTGACTGGAGTCTTTAACAATTTTTGGGGCCTTTCTCTGACACCGCCTAGTATATAGGTCCTGGATGGCAGGAAGCTTGGCCCCAGTGATGTACTGGGCCGTACGCACTACCCTCTGTAGCGTCTTACGGTCGGTTGCTGAGCAGTTGCCATACCAGGCGGTGATGCAGCCGGTCAGGATGCTCTCGATGGTGCAGCTGTATAACTTTTTGAGGATCTGGGGACCCATGCCACATTTGTTCAGTCTCCAGAGGGGGAAAAGGTGTTCTCGTGCCCTCTTCACAACTGTCTTGGTGTGTTTGGACCATGATAGTTTGTTGGTGATGTGGACACCAAGGAACTTCAAACTCTCGACCTGCTCCACTACAGCCCCGTCAATGTGAATGGGGGCGTGTTCGGCCCGCCTTTTCCTGTAGTCCACGATCAGCTCCTTTGTCTTGCTCACGTTGAGGGAGAGGTTGTTGTCCTGGCACCACACTGCCAGGTCTCTGACCTCCTCCCTATAGGCTGTGTCATCATTGTCGGTGATCAAGCCTACCACTGTTGTGTCGTCAGCAAACTTAATGATGGTGTTGGAGTCGTGCTTGGCCACGCAGTCGTGGGTGAACAGGGAGTACAGGAGGGGACCAAACACGCACCCCTGAGGGGCCCCCATGTTGAGGATCAGTGTGGCAGATGTGTTGTTGCCTACCCTTACCACCTGGGGGCGGCCCGTCAGGAAGTCCAGGATCCAGTTGCAGAGGGAGGTGTTTAGTCCCATGGTCCTTAGCTTAGTGATGAGCTTTGTGGGCACTATGGTGTTGAACGCTGAGCTGTAGTCAATGAACAGCATTCTCACATACAGTGAGGAGAACAAGTATTTGATACACTGCTGATTTTGCAGGTTTTCCTACTTAGAAAGCATGAAGAGGTCTGTAATTTATCATAGGTACACTTCAACTGTGAGAGACGGAATCTAAAACAAAAATCCAGAAAATCACATTGTATGATTTTTAAGTAATTCATTTGCATTTTATTGCATGACATAAGTATTTGATCACCTACCAACCAGTAAGAATTCCGGCTCTCACAGACCTGTTAGTTTTTCTTTAAGAAGCCCTCCTGTTCTCCACTCATTACCTGTATTAACTGCACCTGTTTGAACTCGTTACCTGTATAAAAGACACCTGTCCACACACTCAATCAAACAGACTCCAACCTCTCCACAATGGCCAAGACCAGAGAGCTGTGTAAGGACATCAGGGATAAAATTGTAGACCTGCACAAGGCTGGGATGGGCTACAGGACAATAGGCAAGCAGCTTGGTGAGAAGGCAACAACTGTTGGTGGAAGAAGTTCAAGATGACGGTCAATCACCCTCGGTCTGGGGCTCCATGCAAGATCTCACCACGCAAGGTCCCCCTGCTCAAGCCAGCGCATGTCCAAGCCCGTCTGAAGTTTGCCAATGACCATCTGGATGATCCAGAGGAGGAATGGGAGAAGGTCATGTGGTCTGATGAGACAAAAATATAGCTTTTTGGTCTAAACTCCACTCGCCGTGTTTGGAGGAAGAAGAAGGATGAGTACAACCCCAAGAACACCATCCCAACCGTGAAGCATGGAAGTGGAAACATCATTCTTTGGGGATGCATTTCTGCAAAGGGGACAGGACGACTGCACCGTATTGAGGGGAGGATGGATGGGGCCATGTATCGCGAGATCTTGGCCAACAACCTCCTTCCATCAGTAAGAGCATTGAAGATGGGTCATGGCTGGGTCTTCCAGCATGACAACGACCCGAAACACACAGCCAGGGCAACTAAGGAGTGGCTCCGTAAGAAGCATCTCAAGGTCCTGGAGTGGCCTAGCCAGTCTCCAGATCTGAACCCAATAGAAAATCTTTGGAGGGAGCTGAAAGTCCGTATTGCCCAGCGACAGCCCCGAAACCTGAAAGATCTGGAGAAGGTCTGTATGGAGGTGTGGGCCAAAATCCCTGCTGCAGTGTGTGCAAACCTGGTCAAGACCTACAGGAAACGTATGATCTCTGTAATTGCAAACAAAGGTTTCTGTACCAAATATTAAGTTCTGCTTTTCTGATGTATCAAATACTTATGTCATGCAATAAAATGCAAATTAATTACTTTAAAATCATACAATGTGATTTTCTGGATTTTTGTTTTAGATTCCGTCTCTCACAGTTGAAGTGTACCTATAATAAAAATGACAGACCTCTACATGCTTTGTAAGTAGGAAAACCTGCAAAATCGGCAGTGTATCAAATACTTGTTCTCCCCACTGTAGGTGTTCCTTTTGTCCAGGTGGGAAAGGGCAGTGTGGAGTGCGATTGAGATTGCGTCATCTATGGATCTGTTGGGGCGGTATGCGAATTGGAGTGGGTCTAGGGTTTCCAGCATGATGGTGTTGATGTGAGCCATGACCAGCCTTTCAAAGCACTTCATGGCTACCAACGTGAGTGCTACGGGCGGTAGTCATTTAGGCAGGTTACCTTCGCTTTCTTGGGCACAGGGACTATTGTGGTCTGCTTGAAACATGTAGGTATTACAGACTCGGTCAGGGAGAGGTTGAAAATGTCAGTGAAGACACTTGCCAGTTGGTCCGCGCATGCTCGGAGTAGACGTCCTGGTAATCCATCTGGCCCCGCGACCTTGTGAATGTTGACCGGTCTTGCTCACATGATCACATCGGCTACGGAGAACGTGATCACACAGTCTTCCGGAACAGCTGGTGCTCTCATGCATGCTTCAGTGTTGCTTGCCTCGAAGCGAGCATAAAAGGCATTTAGCTTGTCTGGTAGGCTTGCGTCACTGGGCAGCTCGCGGCTGGGTTTCCCTTTGTTGTCCGTAATAGTTTGCAAGCCCTGCCACATCCGACGAGCGTCAGAGCCGGTGTAGTAGGATTCAATCTTAGTCCTGTATTGACGCTTTGCCTGTTTGATGGTTCGTCTGAGGGCATAGCGGGATTTCTTATAAGCGTCCGGATTAGTGTCCCGCTCCTTGAAAGCGGCAGCTCTAGCCTTTAGCTCGGTGCAGATGTTGCCTGTAATTCTGTACAGACTTCCTTCTTTTAACTATCCTTTAGGTTAGTATTGTGGAGTAACTACAATGTTGTTGATCCATCCTCAGTTTTCTCCTATCACAGCCATTAAACTTTGTAACTTTTAAAATCACCATTGGCCTCATGGTAAAATCCCTGAGCGGTTTCCTTCCTTTCCGGCAACTGAGTTAGAAAGGACGCCTGTATCTTTGTAGTGAATTGGTGTATCGATACACCATCCAAAGCGTAATGAATAACTTCACCATGCATCTACCAATAGGTGCCCTTTGCGAGGCACTGAAAAACCTCCCTGGTCTTTGTGGTTGAATCTGTGCTTGAAATTCACTACACGACTGAGGGACCTTGAAGGTAATAATAATGATAATATGCCATTTAGGTCATTGTATGTGTGGGGTACAGAGATAGGGTAATCATTCAAAAACCACGTTAACCACTATTATTGCACACAGAGTGAGTCCATGCAACTTATGTGACTTGTTAAGCACATTTTTACTCCTGAACATATTTAGGCTTGCCATAACAAAGGGGTTGAATACTTAATGACTCAAGACATTTCAGCTTTACATTTTTGTAATAGTTTGTAAACATTTCTAAAAACTAAATTCCACTTTGACATTGTGGGGTATTGTGTGGCACAAAATCTCAATTTAATCCATTTTAAATTCAGGCTGTAACACAACAAAGTGTGGAAAAAGTCAAGGGGTGTGAATAATTTCTGAAGGCATACAGAGGAAATTAAAGAACAGTAAAAAACTTACAAAATAAACAGCGGACAGGGGTGGAAATTAAGGACAGATGGACATATGGAGGTGGCATTATGTCATAAAAGGATGACGTTTCGTTTATTGGGGATCTTTGTTTGTCTATGACATTACAAATACGGGTGCATTCTAGAGCTTTGTTTGTCTATGACATCAAACATTCTACGGGTGGTTTGGATCCCAGATGCTGATTCAGACCATTGGACCTGACAGAGGACACTCACAAACTGGTAAGTTCTCATAGCTGTTCATATTTTAGTTTTTTCCCTTTTTGATATGCCAGTAAGGAAGAATTCTAAAGACAATCAACTTAATTTTGCCATTTTCATACTGTCAAAATATCCAATGGGTAATTGATAGCCATTCAAATACCAATAATATTCTCTCCTACTTCTAGGAACAATTGACAGTAACTAAGGGTGAGAGGTACTGATAATGACAGATCTATCACAAGACTAAAGAGTACTGGTAAGTGTATTTGTTCTTGTACAGAATGGGTACATTTACATTTTAGTCATTTAGCAGACGCTCTTATCCAGAGCGACTTACAGTTAGTGAGTGCATACATTTTTATTAATTTTTCATACTGGAATCGAACCAACAATCCTGGCGTTGCAAATGCCATGCTCTACCAACTGAGCTACATCCCTGCCGGCCATTCCCTCCCCTACCCTGGACGACGCTGGGCCAATTGTGCGCCGCCCCATGGGTCTCCCGGTCGCGGCCGGCTACGACAGAGCCTGGATTCGGTAGCAGTTGTCTTTTGTATGTATTGTAAAATAATACTGGGAATGTTCTGATTGAAGAGGAAGGAGAGTGGAGGAGTTAGTTGGGCCTGATAAGAAAAATGATTAGCTCTCACAAATGGATTGCATCTGCACACATCGATTAAACTTTAATCATGCTCTACAGCTATCAATGTCACTATTATGATGTGCTTATAGATGCTGTAGGAACATATAGTTAAAGTAAATCATTAGCTACCATGACCCATTATTGTTCAAAGTTATTTTCTAGGAAAAGGAAAAGTCAGAGTTATTATTGTAGACATGTTTAAATATTAGTGCATAGTAGTGATGCACGAGTCAGCTAGTTTACAACCCACACAAATTTCAAAGAATTGACCCAGCACCCACCCTCCCCAATGTGATAGGCCTACAGTACAAATCATGGCCCGCACCAGACCTGTAAACCGGCAATAAAAAATTTGCAATTAAACATTTATCAGAAATGGACATCAATTTCCAACATGCAACAATAATGGCTTATTTTAGCATGTTATGCTAACCAATGCTAGTCTACTTCCATCATGGACTTTTACCTAAATAGGCCTAGCTCACCTTATTTATCCCACTTGCTGCTCTGTCTTTTGATATGCATTCTGATTCTAGCATTGGTTTGTGATGGCCAGTGTCAAACTTTATATTAGCCTTTTGTTTGAGAATCAGAGATGCCACACAGAAGCAAGAATAGGTTAGGCTACGCTATTTGCAAGGCTCGGTTGTATAATGGCAACATAAGTGTGGTGAGTAGTTGACTCAAAGAGAAAGACCATAGTTGAACAGTTTTGAACAAATTAATTTCTTCCAAAATGAAGGAGAAGCAAGAGAGAGTCATTTTTGTTTCACATTCAGTTTCACTTACTTAGCTAGCAAATGCAGCTAGTTAGTTTAGCCTACTCAAACACCTTGCTCAAACAGAGTGATGCTATGTTAGCTAGCTATGTTGACTATGACGTTACTTTAGCTAATATGGTGACAACGATGTAGGCTGTGTGTAGCAGTTAGCAGACCCCTACTGACCAACTGGCAAGTGTCTTCACTGACAGTTTCAACCTCTCCCTGACTGAGTGTCTGTAATACCTACATGTTTCAAGCAGACCACCATAGTCCCTATGCCCAAGAACGCCAAGGTAACCTGCCTAAATGACTACGGCCCCGTAGCACATCTGTAGCCATGAAGTGCTTTGAAAGGCTGGTCATGGCTCACATCAACACCATCATCCCAGAAACCCTAGACCCACTACAATTCGCATACCGCCCCAACAGATCCACAGATGACGCAATCTCTATTGCACTCCACAGTGCGCTTTCCCACCTGGACAATAGGAACACCTATGTGAGAATGCTGTTTGTTGACTACAGCTCAGTGTTCAACACGATAGTGCCCTCAAAGCTCATCACTAAGCTCACACCTCCCTCTGCAACTGGATCCTGGATTTCCTGACGGGCTGCCCCCAGGTGGTATAGGTAGGCAACAACACATCTGCTACACTGATCCTCAACACGTGGGCCCCCTCAGGAGTGGGTGCTTGGTCCCCTCCTGTACTCCCTGTTCACCCACGACTGCGTGGCCAGGCACGACTCCAACACCATCATTAAGTTTGCCAACGACACAACAGTGGTAGGCCTGATCACCGACAATGATGAGACAGCCTATAGGGAGGAGGTTAGAGACCTGGCAGTGTGGTGCCAGGACAACAACCTCCCCCTCAATGTGAGCAAGACAAAGGAGCTGATCGTGGACTACAAGAAAAGGAGGGCCGAGCATGCCCCCATTCACATCGACTGGGCTGTAGTGGAGCGGGTCGAGAGCTTCAAGTGCCTTGGTGTCCACATCACTAACAAACTATCACAGTCCAAACACACCAAGACAGTCGTGAAGAGGGCTCAACAACGCCTATTCCCCCTCAGGAGACTGAAAAGATTTGGCATGGGTCCTATGATCCTCAAAAAGTTCTACAGCTTCGCCATCGAGAGCATCCTGACTGGTTGCATCACCACTTGGTGTGGCAACTGCTCGGCATCCAACCGCAAGGTGCTACAGAGGGTAGTGCGTACGGCCCAGTACATCACTGGGGCCAAGCTTCCTGCCACCCATGAGCTCTATACCAGGCGGTGTCAGAGGTAGGCCCTAAAAATTATCAAAGACTCCAGCCACCCAAATCATAGACTGTTCTCTCTGCTACCGCACGGCAAGCGGTACCGGAGCACCAAGTCTAGGTCCAAAAGGCTCCTTAACAGCTTCTACCCCCAAGCCATAAGACTGCTAAACAGTTAATCAAATAGCTACCTGGACTATTTCCATTGACCCCCTTTTTTACGCTGCTGCTACTCGCTGTTTATTATCTATGCATAGTCACGTTACCCCTACCTACATGTACATATTACCTAAATTATCTCCACTAACCTTTACTCCCGCACATAGCCTCGTTATTGTGTTATTTAACAAATTGTTACTTTAGTTCATTGTTTGTATTTTCTTTTAGCAAATATTTTCTTACTTACTTTAAAACAACTCTGCATTGTTAGGTAAGTAAGCATTTGATTTGATTAATTGAAGAATAGGCTATGCTTTGCTTTCTTTTAACGTAAGATTTGACCGGCCACCTACCCGATCTTAAATATTATATTTTCTGACCCTAACCCACTTGACCCGCGGGGTCATGAGTTAACCCGCACATCACTAGAGCTTCCCTCTATCATTGATAATAAAGGCCTAGAATGTTAGTATGAGTGAGAAGTGACTTTAAAACTCATTGATGTCTATTCACAGATCTTTCATTCATAATGAGAAGCCACTTGGATAGGGAGGCAATGGAGGTCATGTTTTTCCAGGAGAGGATTTGGGTTGAGGAGCGAATTGATAACCTCCAGGTTCTTGTAATGAGTGAACTGGATCAAAGAGTCAATAGATTACAAAAGGAATGGAAGGAGGAAGAGAATAGAACGAGAGAAACGGTGCAGAAAAGCAAAACAACTCAGAGGGGGTAATAATCGGTGATGATGGGAGAGAAAAAGAGAGGAGAATTCCTGAGTCAGGAGACATTTTCTGCGATTCAGGAGATCATTTTGGAAAAAGAGAAGGATGTTCAGAAGGAAAATAAAGTAGAGTAGGAAAATGAAAAATTGACAGAGGATGACTAAGGAGAGCTTGCAGGAGAGGGAGATGGAACAAAAAAACACATGACCGGATGGGGGAATGAAGCACGGGCAGATGTTAAAACGAAGGACAAGCAAAGAAAAGTAATGAACTTTTGGGAGTAAGGCCCACATGGGAGTTTCTTCACTTAACTTCCCACACAGCAGCAATAACATGCATATTTGTGCAAGAGGGGGACATTTCATCACATCAGCTATGTGAAAGCACATGGGAGGGCCTGAGGCTCTTGGAACATGACTGAGGACACCCTGGCCTGACACCTGGACCACGACTGAGGACACCCTGGCTTGACACCTGGACCACGACTGAGGACACCCTGGCCTGACACCTGGACCACGACTGAGGACACCCTGGCCTGACACCTGGACTTGCCTGGCCCAATCACACCTGGCCCCCCTCTACCTGTTACCTGCCTGTTACTTTAAAGTCCATAATTAACCTATACGGCTCTGGATCCATTGTCTTACCTACTACTGCAACAACTTGTGTCAATTATTTGTCCTTTTATAGAATATATTTATCTTTTTACTAATGACTCAAAGGTGTGTGGCCATTAACATTGGGTGCATATCCACTGACCTCCCAAAGTGTGGACTTACACATTTCTTCTCATCTCAGGGATTTAACAATGGTGCAAAGAAGTTAAAGCCAAAGTTTACACCTATCCAACGCTTGGAAATCCATGAAGAGAGAGATGGACAATTGGCATGCAGCCATTGATTTCAGTTGGCTTCATCAATAGATGGAATTTGTTCCAAAGGGCACCCTATTCCATATACATGGTACAGGGAGAAGTAATAGGGAAGAGGGTGCCCTTTGGGATGCATACTGCCTGTTGAGCCACACCCTGCCTATAGTAAACCTGTTTAACCTCGCTGTGATACTGTAGGCCTACTTATGTTACTTTTCTGAGTCAATTCAGGTAGCATTCAATGTCCTGTGTTTGTGTTAACGATGGCAGCCAGCATTGTAAATAAAGAGATGTGCAGTGTCAAAAAAAAAAAAAAAAAGTAATGAAAGAAAGTCAAAAGAAACAAAATGCAAGAGGATATGATAAAAATGTAGACACACAAGTAAAAGAAGAGACTGACGTGACTGACAAGAAAGAAGGCCAAGAGGAGATGCTGAAGACCGATTTAGAGCTCTTTGGTAGCATCAGTCAGGACATGCTTAACAACTTTGACAACTGGGGCATTATAGGCACACCAGAAACTGAGCACAAACTTGACTAGCAGTGTAAGTCAGAATCTATACTTGACAAGCTGAAAAAGAAAAGAGACCAATACAAATCTAATCAAGAGAAAAGGAAACAAAAACATCTTTAAGTCCTGGACGGGGCAATGGCCAAGCAGGAAGAGGCAGGCGCCTCGTTAAAGACACCAAGAAGCAAAACAGAAGGAATTTGATGAATGGAATATGTTGGCACAAGCAGAAAAAGAAGAGGCAGAATTATTAAGACATATATTAGGTTTCTGTGTCGAAGAGCACGTTGCAGCGGGGGTAATGGAGGAGGCTAAACGCAAACATTACAAAGAACGAGCCAAATGCAAAGGTTAATTTTGGAGAAAGGGTGAGGGTACACGATTATTTTTTTCTTAAAGTTAGCATTTTATAATTTGCTGTTTAGAACTGACAGTTCACCTACCACAGCATTATGTATTAAAAGTTTACAGGGTATTCAAATGATTATAGTGAGCTTAAATGATGAGTATACTGTATATACAAGGTGCCCTTGTAATTCAAATCAAATCAAATCAAATTGTATTGGTCACATGCGCCGAATACAACAGGTGCAGACATTACAGTGAAATGCTTACTTACAGCCTGGTATAGAGGTCCTGGATGGCAGGAAGCTTTGCCCCAGTGATGTACTGGGCCGTACGCACTACCCTCTGTAGTGCCTTGCGGTCGGAGGCCAAGCAGTTGCCATACCAGGCGGTGATGCAACCAGTCAGGATGCTCTCGATGGTGCAGCTGTAGAATTTTTTGAGGATCTGAGGACCCATGCCAAATCTTTTTAGTCTCCTGAGGGGGAATAGGCTTTGTCGTGCCCTCTTCACGACTGTCTTGGTGTGTTTGGACCATGATAGTTCGTTGGTGATGTGGACACCAAGGAACTTGAAGCTCTCAACCTGTTCCACTACAGCCCCGTCGATGAGAATGGGGGCGTGCTCAGTCCTATTTTTTTTCCTGTAGTCCACAATCATCTCCTTTGTCTTGGTCACGTTGAGGGAGAGGTTGTTGTCCTGGCACCACACGGCCAGATCTCTGACCTCCTCCCTATAGGCTGTCTCATCGTTGTCGGTGATCAGGCCTACCACTGTTGTGTCGTCGGCAAACTTAATGATGGTGTTGGAGTCGTGCCTGGCCATGCAGTCATGGGTGAACAGAGAGTACAGGAGGGGACTGAGCACGCACCCCTGAGGGGCCCCCGTGTTGAGGATCAGTGTGGCAGATGTGTTGTTACCTACCCTTACCACCTGGGGGCGGCCCGTCAGGAAGTCCAGGATCCAGTTGCAGAGGGAGGTGTTTAGTCCCAGGATCCTTAGCTTAGTGATGAGCTTAGAGGGCACTATGGTGTTGAATGCTGAGCTGTAGTCAATGAATAGCATTCTCACGTAGGTGTTCCTCTTGTCCAGGTGGGAAAGGGCAGTGTGGAGTGCGATAGAGATTGCATCATCTGTGGATCTGTTGGGGCGGTATGCAAATTGGAGTGGGTCTAGGGTTTCTGGGATAATGCTGTTGATGTGAGCCATGACCAGCCTTTCAAAGCACTTCATGGCTACAGACGTCAGTGCTACGGGTCGGTAGTCATTTAGGCAGGTTATCTTAGTGTCCTTGGGCACGGGGACTATGGTGGTCTGCTTGAAACATGTTGGTATTACAGACTCAGTCAGGGACATGTTGAAAATGTCAGTGAAGACACTTGCCAGTTGGTCAGCACATGCTCGGAGTACACGTCCTGGTAATCCGTCTGGCCCTGCGGCCTTGTGAATGTTGACCTGCTTAAAAGTCTTACTCACATCGGCTACGGAGAGCGTGATCACATAGTCATCCGGAACAGCTGGTGCTCTCATGCATGCTTCAGTGTTGCTTGCCTTGTAATTACTACAGAGCTGTGCGTTATGGGGTTGTTGAGTTATATTGAGTGTACAAATCTGGAGAAGATATTAGCTATAGAGAAACTGATATTGGTAGTGAGGTTACCGGAGGCGCAGGGCTTCTTTGCTCCATATCCAATACTAACAAGAATTATATTTTCCCTTTCAGATTTTTCAACATTTCCGGCTTAATCAACTATCATAGATACCCTGTACATTGAAGACTGTGGCTGAAACGTGCCCATACAGATGCTTTGAGGTTCTGGAGCTCCTTATTTTAAATTTTCCTGGTTTTTGTACATGATCAAATAAACCTGGTCTGCTGTCCACAGGTTTTACTCCGAGGATTCAGCACCTACAGTGGGGAAAAAAAGTATTTAGTCAGCCACCAATTGTGCAAGTTCTCCCACTTAAAAAGATGAGAGAGGCCTGTAATTTTCATCATAGGTACACGTCAACTATGACAGACAAAATGAGAAAAAAAAATCCAGAAAATCACATTGTAGGATTTTTAATGATTTTATTTGCAAATTATGGTGGAAAATAAGTATTTGGTCAATAACAAAAGTTTCTCAATACTTTGTTATATACCCTTTGTTGGCAATGACACAGGTCAAACGTTTTCTGTAAGTTTTCACAAGGTTTTCACACACTGTTGCTGGTATTTTGGCCCATTCCTCCATGCAGATCTCCTCTAGAGCAGTGATGTTTTGGGGCTGTCGCTGGGCAACACAGACTTTCAACTCCCTCCAAAGATTTTCTATGGGGTTGAGATCTGGAGACTGGCTAGGCCACTCCAGGACCTTGAAATGCTTCTTACGAAGCCACTCCTTCGTTGCCCGGGCGGTGTGTTTGGGATCATTGTCATGCTGAAAGACCCAGCCACGTTTCATCTTCAATGCCCTTGCTGATGGATGGAGGTTTTCACTCAAAATCTCACGATACATGGCCCCATTCATTCTTTCCTTTACACGGATCAGTCGTCCTGGTCCCTTTTCAGAAAAACAGCCCCAAAGCATGATGTTTCCACCCCCATGCTTCACACTAGGTATGGTGTTCTTTGGATGCAACTCAGCATTCTTTGTCCTCCAAACACGACGAGTTGAGTTTTTACCAAAAAGTTATATTTTGGTTTCATCTGACCATATGACATTCTCCCAATCCTCTTCTGGATCATCCAAATGCACTCTAGCAAACTTCAGACGGGCCTGGACATGTACTGGCTTAAGCAGGTGGACATGTCTGGCACTGCAGGATTTGAGTCCCTGGCGGCGTAGTGTGTTACTGATGGTAGGCTTTGTTACTTTGGTCCCAGCTCTCTGCAGGTCATTCACTAGGTCCCCCCGTGTGATTCTGGGATTTTTGCTCACCGTTCTTGTGATCATTTTGACCCCACGGGGTGAGATCTTGCGTGGAGCCCCAGATCGAGGGAGATTATCAGTGGTCTTGTATGTCTTCCATTTCCTAATAATTGCTCCCACAGTTGATTTCTTCAAACCAAGCTGCTTACCTATTGCAGATTCAGTCTTCCCAGCCTGGTGCAGGTCTACAATTTTGTTTCTGGTGTCCTTTGACAGCTCTTTGGTCTTGGCCATAGTGGAGTTTGGAGTGTGACTGTTTGAGGTTGTGGACAGGTGTATTTTATACTGATAACAAGTTCAAACAGGTGCCATTAATACAGGTAACGAGTGGAGGACAGAGGAGCCTCTTAAAGAAGAAGTTACAGGTCTGTGAGAGCCAGAAATCTTGCTTGTTTGTAGGTGACCAAATACTTATTTTCCACCATAATTTGCAAATAAATTCATTAAAAATCCTACAATGTGATTTTCAGGATATATTTTTTTCAATTTGTGTCATAGTTGACGTGTACCTATGATGAAAATGACAGGCCTCTCATCTTTTTAAGTGGGAGAACTTGCACAATTGGTGGCTGACTAAATACTTTTTTCCCCCACTGTAAATACTTTTGAGAAATAATTTGAATAAGCATGTTATTTATCATTCAGCAAAAAAAACAAAATCATCTTGATGTAGTCATACAACTTGTTTTTTTTAACCTTATTGTAATTTGGTAATATTGTCACATCTAGATTCCAACCAATCAAAAAAATTTGCAAAAGTTTATACATAGAACAATTTATTTACCAACATGAGAAAATACTGATTCAGACAGGTTAATTGGTGAGTAGGTAAAATCTGCAATTTGTACAAGCTTAAAATGTTTGTCTGCATTTTATAAACCGGTTTGGAATACTATGAATATTCTATAATAAATATAATATTCTGTTCTTCACGGTGGTCTAAGGATTGGTCAGCCCCTGAATGCAATATCTGAACACCTCTGCATCAGTAGCTCACCTTGGTTGCAAATCTTATAACCTCATTCCAAATCTTAAACAGATTTAAATTTTCCATCTTCAACCAATATATAACTATTTCAATACTTTCCGATTTCCATAAATAAATTACATTTATTTGTATCAAAAAGAATTGATAAAGAACTGGCCATTGTGTTGTGTGCCTTTCTGCAGATTCACAAAGAGAAGCTGAATACACTCTGTAGCAAGTCAATAATAGTTGTACTGCCTTTCTTCATCCCCATTGTTGATTGAATTCGCATTTAAAAGTAGCAACATTAAATTAGGCTTAGTATAATATGCATATATATATATATATATATATATATATATATATATACACACACACATACATACATACATACATACACGAGTGTGTCTTTACAATATATAACAAGTGGTTTGTAAAACATTAAAATGTAAAAAGTGTTTGTAAGAAATGGCAGTGATCCATTCATACTGTTTCACGGTTCATATAAATATGAGAAATCTCTTTTTCAACCATTTGATTCCTTGGCAGTAGCATTATACAAAAAGGGAGGTGTTCATTGAACTTTGATCCAGCTACATCTGTTCTCGGTGGCATCTAGATGGCTCAGACAAAGACATACCCCTAATCCTGCTCCTGGAGAGCTACAGTATTGCAGGTCCAAGCTCAGCAGTGAAACACCTGATTCAGCTCACCAAGGGTTTGAAGATCAGTTGTTTAGATGACTCAGGTGTCATGATGGCACTAAGCTGGGTCAAGAAACTGCAGAACTGCGGCACTCCAGAAGCAGGATTGAGGATTGCTGCCTTAGGAGGAAAATTATGTTCTCTCCTCCCCACAAGTGGGATAGATACCTTTCCCCATATCTCCTTATACAGCCTGAAATCAGAGAGTGCTGGATTGGTATAGGGGGAAATGAGGTGCATTGACCCCCAGACACTGCATAGATCTGAAAGGACTAAGAAAGGTGTAACCAGTAGGGATACTGCTTGCCATACACCCATCCAGACCATTCAGACCTATGAGAAGTGTCCAGATAAGCTTAAAAGCCTCCAGATCTTTCTGACCAATGATGACAGTGTAAGGCTAGGGGCTGATTTGGGGCCCGGGCAAGAGTGTCTCCCCACCACTACAGGTAGTTGGAGGTGACAAAGGCTTGGTCACGGCGCACGCGGCTCTGGTGGACCATGGCGCGGTCGTAGGCCACCTGCACAGACTTGCGGATGGTGGTCTTTCTGCCCTCCATCATACGCAGCTTGTCGCCAGTGTCGTCCACACCCAGAGGAGTCACTTTGTCCTGTGGTAGCCACTGCCTACAGAGGGGAGAAGAGAGGTGAGGTCGGTTGAAGCAAATACATCTATAGCTGAGGAACGTACGCATGCACATCCAATGGCTTTGAGCAGGCACTGGATATTTAAGTGTATATCCAGGAAAAAGGTCAACTAGACATAATGAAGCCGCACATTTCAATACAGTGAACTTCCTCTTATATGAATCACATACACTTTCACAGACCAGGCCATACTTTCTACTTATGGGTTTTTAAGTCAGGTGCACTATAAACAGAGGAATGTTTCTATCTAACAGTTATTGACCCCTATGAGCTCAAATATATATAGTTAATTGCCATTTGACGCAATACACAAAAGCAAAACAGAGGTGTCAAAATAAAACAATGTGTATAGACACTTTAAAACAACTAAAACCAAATCGAAACTGTATAGAAATGATAATGGACATACATTCATACAGTTTCTTGACTGTGTCCAGCTAGCTAATATTCACAGAACCAGTCAGGGAGCATAGAACATTCCCAAAACGACAGATAGAGGACAATTTTTTGCCAATGTTGACAGCGAGGAAATAACACATTTTCAGTGCGGCCCTCCGGACCTCGTTGAAGACCGAATGCGGCCCCTAGGCAAAATGAGTTTGATAGCCCTGCCCTACAAGGTAGGAAGGAACCCAAAGATATGAAGCAGCCCTAGAATGAGAGATTAGAGAGCTGCTTGTGATCACTTAAGTGCTACCCAAACACCACCCTCCTCTCACCATGTCCTCTTGTTGTCGAAGAAGAGCACCAGAAAGAGCTTCTCCCCAGCCTCCTCTGTCCTCTGCTCCCCCAGCTGCAGGACGTCCAGCGGGGGCACGGGGATGGGCACCCCGTTGTGCAACAAGCCCTCCTGGGGCATCTCAGGGTCAATGATCTGGCCAATGGAAAAGATGAATTGATTTGTTTTATTTTGACAATTCAAAACCCATTAATAACATTAGATACAGCAAATATGTGCCAAATGAAGTGTTACACTGGATTTTAGGGTGGCATTACCATTTATTTATTTTTTTACAGTAAAAAGGCATCAAACACTGAGCAGTATGGGACATTGTTTACACACTAATCCAGTGTGATTCTGAACTAACCTTCCGAGATTGTTAGTCTACTGAACAGCAAATATTTCCTAAAATGCAATATGCTTTGTGTTAGTGGATTTTAGAGTGGCCTAACTTGAAATCTCCTGCTATTTCAGACCATAAATCAATTTCCAAGTGCTAACCCTATGATACTAAGACCAGGTAACTGCTAATCTCTTCATTTGGGACCTGTATCAGTGTAGGCGAGCAGATGATTGCCCGATGCATTCTCTCACCAATGCAGGGTAGGAGGGGTATCCCCGACACTTGGCCCAGACCAAGTCCAGGGGCTCCAGCACCACTACATTTTCAAAAGGCATCAGGATACCACTGCCTGCAGACAGGATAAGACAAGTGTCAATACTAAATACAAATATGCAAATGACACAATGGCTTTTGTAGTAAATGGGGTCTTGGGTGCGGTAGAGTTCTGTCATCCAAAAAGGAAAGTGGTTATTAACACCCAAGAAAATGTAGGCCGCAACAGGATAGGCCATTTTCATATTGTTCAAATCAAGACGCTGACCATTTTCAACAGTCTTTCTCAAAGCTAGAGTCTGAATATATGTGAATGTGGATATAGCATTTATGACTGAATGTTAGTTTCCCTAGGAAACAACGGGCCAAAATGTTTTATATACAGTACCAGTCAAATGTTTGGACACACCTACTCATTCTAGGGTTTTTCTTTATTTTTTACTATTTTCTACATTGTAGAATAATAGTGAATACATCAACACTATAAAATAACACATATGGAATCATGTAGTAACCAAAAAAGTGTTAAACAAATCAAAATATATTTTAGATTCTTCGCCTTGATGACAGCTTTGCACACTCTTGGCATTCTCTCAACCAGCTTCACCTGGAATGCTTTTCCCAACAGTCTTGAAGGAGTTCCCACATATGCTGAGCACTTGTTGACTACTTTTCCTTCACTCTGTGGTCCAACTCATCCCAAACCATCTCAATTGGGTTGAGGTTGGGTGATTGTAGAGGCCAGGTCATCTGATGCAGCACTCCATCACTCTCCTACTTGGTCAAATAGCCCGTACACAGCCTGGAGGTGTGTTGGGTTATTGTCCTTTTGAAAAATAAAATGATAGTCCCACTAAGTGCAAACCAGATGGGATGGCGTATCGCTGCAGAATGCTGTGGTAGCCATGCTGGTTAAGTGTGCCTTGAATTCTAAATAAATCACAGACAGTGTCAACAGCAAAGCACCCCTACACCATCACACCTCCATGCTTCACGGTGGGAACCACACATGCGGAGAGCATCCATTCACCTATTCCGCATCTCACAAAGACACGGCTGTTGGAACCAAACATCTCCAATTTGGACTCATCAGACCAAAGGACAGATTTCCACCAGTCTAATGTCAATTGCTCGTGTTTCTTGTCCCAAGCAAGTTTCTTCTTCTTATTGGTGTCCTTTAGTAGGGGTTTCTTTGCAGCAAGTCGACCATGAAGGCCTGATTCACGCAGTCTCCTCTGAACAGTTGATGTTGACATGTGTCTGTTACTTGAACTCTGTGAAGCATTTATTTGGGCTGCAATTTCTGAGGCTGGTAACTAATGAACTTATCCTCTGCCGCAGAGGTAACTCTGGGTCTTCCTTTCCTGTGGCGGTCCTCATGAGAGACAGTTTCATCATAGCGATTTATGGTTTTTGCGACTGCACTTGAAGAAACGTTCAAAGTTCATTCACTGATCTTCATGTCTTAAAGTAATGATGGACTGTCGTTTCTCTTTGCTTATTTGAGCGGTTCTTGCCATTATATGAACTTTTATCAAGGCACACCTGTTAATTGAAATGCATTCCAGGTGACTACCTCATGAAGCTGGTTGAGAGAATGCCAAGAGTGTGCAAAGCGGTCATCAAGGCAAAGGGTGGCTGTTTGAAGATTCTCAAATATAAAATATATTTTGATTTGTTTAACACTTTTTTGGTTACTACATGATTCCATATGTGTTATTTCATAGTTTTGATGTCTTCACTATTATTCTACAATGTAGAAAATAGTAAAAAATTAAGAAAAACCATGGAATGAGTAGGTGTGTCCAAACTTTTGACTGGTACTGTATGTATACTATATATTTAAAAAGAGAAAAAGAGGACTATTTAAAAAAAAATGTCCAACATTGATACTGTGATTCTCATACCCGTAGCGGTGTAATCTGCATCCCCGGTAACAGTCTCCAGGAAAGGTACTTTGGAAAGTGCTGGTTTTCCGAGGCTTCGTTTGGGTGGTGCGCTGCTGTTGGGGTACACAGTATTTCAGTAGGCTGTGCTGTTGTACTGCAGATAGGTTATCATCCGATTTTCACTGGCTACATTAACATGAGATCAGCCCAAAAACATGATACTATAAAAATTCATAACACTCAGAGGAGTTAGCGTATGTCTTACATTTCTTTGTGAAGGATTGGTGGAGTTCTACAGTCTGAGTCAGAACCACCATCATTGTGCTTTTTGAACCCATTGGTGAGTCCTGAAAGAAGACAGAAACCAATTGTCAGACATGCCAGACACTTGCTGAATATAAAGCCTAATTTACAACTTATGCAAGTATGCAACACAATAACACAATTAACTACGCAAAATTGTGATCCTGCGTAGTTGCAAGTTTCAGGGCCGCACACGTTTGTTTTCCTGCTACCCAAGTACATAAAACCGCCATTTTACGTAGCTAATTGCGTTCTTGAATTACAAAAAATGTATAAATTAGGCTTAAATCAAAAGAAGTGCATCTTCAGCCACTCACCAGTCTCCAGGGTATGGTTAGGTGTCTTGTCCAGCTCCTCCTCTGAGATGGCACCTCGACTAGGGGTCCCCCATTCGGGTGTGGTGAATGAGGATGGGGTCGGGGTCTGCTGGGGGATCTTAGACGGGGTGGATAAAGGGGTACTTAAAGCTGAGTTGGGGGTCGGGGGGGCACTGCCGCTAAGATTGTCTTTCTCTCTAAGCAGCTTTGCTCCATTCTTTGCTTTTTTGAAAAGCACAGAAGTCCGGCGCCCCACTCCCGCGGTGGCAGGGCGTGGGGACAAAGGGTCTGAAAGGCCGTTGACCACCAGCCCGCCACAGTGTAAACTGAGCGCCTCTTCTGCTTTAGTGCAATTCCCTGTAGAGTCAAGGGTGGGAGTACCACAATCTGAGCTCTCGCTGTCCAATTTCAGGCGCTTGTAGGGATGGCCCAGGGTCCTTAGCTCCCCCGTCATGGGGCGCAGCGTGGGGGGCTCCAGGGGCACATCTCCCTGCAGAGGGGGAGGTGCCAGGCATGTTGGCTCCAGCGTTGGGGGAGGGGTACATTTGAGGTCCTCTGAAAGCGGAGAAAGGGACTGATCAAACTGTCAATTCATTTACATAATACTTATATGATTGATTCTAGGCTTTCATCATGTCGTGATTAGTTAGGGCATCCAATACAAAGTCAAAAATTCACACAAGTCAGCAAAACAAATGGATAGGTGAATTAGCACAACTTATTAATTAATGGCATAAACACTAGCATGCTTGACCAAGGTTCGATTGCCTAGTATTCTCGGTTCCCCCCCTGAAATGTACTACATTGGTGTCAGAGGTGGGATGACATGACTGTATGAGGCCAATGGAGGCGAGTCCATGAGGTGGCGGTGCAGAGGACGAGAAGAAACGCAGAGTGCGCCTGGAGAGGGTTGTGAGGCAACTACGTGGGACCCTACTTACTAGACTGCAGACAGTGAAGTGCTTTGGGTTGGTGCGTGGGGGGACCCTGGCTCAATTACCTGAGGATAATTTGCTGTTAGCTCATGATTGCAACCGGTCTCGTTTCAGCAGAGCAGATCATTAAATAGTCGGTTTCCATAGGTAATTAAACGTCAATATCATACAACAATACATTGCCAACGCTTTGATCACCCACCTTTATCTGAAGACGACAGGCCGTTGTCAGCCTCTGCGTCTTTCCCCTCCTCCTCCTCCTCTTCTTCATCTTTGACGTCTCCGTTGAGGAGCGAGTGGCGGTGGTGTTGGCCCTGTCGGTAGCGGACGCTGTTGATCTCGCGGCGCAGGAGGCGGATGCGGCGGGTACGGGCGCCGCTGGAGCGCATGGTGGTCACCACATCGAGCTTGTCCAGCAGCTCCTTCAGCTGCTCCTCAGGCGACATGTGCAGACGGTTCTCGGGGTCCAGCAGGGTGTCCACTACAAGGGACGGAACGCCACACAGAGATGGGTTTATTATTGGGTCGGTGGTGAAACCACTGTCAATATCATAGCCCACAAGACGATAAACTCCTCAGCACAATAAAGCAACTCAAAATAGCTCAGGGAAAGTGTTACCCTAAATATCACCATTCATCACAGGCTTGAGCTCACTCCAAAATAAATGAGAACAAAGTATCTGTGCTACAAACAGATCAAAGAACAGGTAGGCTACACAAACACAGGTTTGAAGTTGATCTAAATTTAAAACTGCCACGGTTTCTATAACATACACACTATGAGGTTTAGATTTGTTTGTATTTGACCTTTATCTCTATCTGGGGTTTTTTTTTTGGGGGGGGGGGGGCGGTGGAAGCAGCAGTACTAGCCTAGCATAGAGACATTTGTTGCTACAGGTTTACTTGGGACCCGGGTGACGTTCAACATAGAACAAACGTGCCTCTCTGACGTGTAGAATAAGGAATCACGTCAGCTCTAATAATGAGAATCCACAACGTTCACCTAGAGCTTGGCCCCAGGTTCAGAATCAAAAACGAGCCAACATCCATGCCACTGCGTCACTCACCGTCCTCCCAGGTGCAGCGGTAGTAGTCGTGTTTCTGGGGCGACTCTGCGAGATGCATGCCCGTGGCCGGGTCCAGGCCAGTGTTGTGGGCCTGTCGCTGGGCGTGACGGAGGATTGCGCCCCCCATGTCACGGAGACGCAGGGCAGCACGGTGGAACAGTGTATCCTTGGTGTTGTACAGCAGGCAGTTGGCCACCATCAGGTTGAAGTCTGCCTCCAGGTGGGCCAGCGAGCTGTAACTGTGGGCTTCCAGCTTGGAGCGCATGGTGGAGAAGTCCATGGGCTGGCTGATGAACTCCAGGTAGTCTGGGACCTGGGGGGACAGAGGGGGAAGAGCAGAAAGACAGTCAGGGAGACGGACACATACAGATAGTCTAAAGCAGGGGTCTCCAACCTTTTTCCCCATGAGAGCTCCTTAGTGTACAATAGAAAGTAGTGCACTGTTCTCTTTCTGCCAATATACCAAGGCTAAAGGCTGTTCTTATGCACGACGCAACGCAGAGTGCTAGGACATAGCCCTTAGCCGTGGTATATTGGCCATATATCAAACCCCAGAGGTGCCTTATTGCTATTATAAACTGGTTACCAATGTAATTAGAGCAGTAAAAATACATGTTTTGTCATACCCATGGTATACGGTATTGTTCATAGAGAAACAACTAAATTGGATGTTCTGAGTCCATGTCAATGCTTAAATAATCATATCAGAAGACCATTATTTTTTTGTCAAAGAAAACCAACCCATTTTTATTTGAGTGTAATTCCTCGCATCTAGCGAGTGAGGAATGTGCCGGTCTAGCGATGGTTCTTCACCGTTGCTGCTCATTTAATGGCAAAGTTTGCAAATAACAAATAAGATACAAATGATATCGCGATCAACCTGTTGGAGACCCCTGGTCTAACGCCAAGCCGCCATTATCATATTGATGACATTAATCTGTTGCAGATCTGAAAGGACTTGGGATGCGGGGTGATTTGGGGCTGAGTCAAAAACATAAGCACCCTAAACTAAGCAACAGAGGGAAACGGACTATGAACGGACAACGGGTCTAACATTGACTTGTCGGCAGTTCCCAACAAAGCTGAACAGAACACGTGGTAGTCTTTCATGACGGATGCAGCAGGACACATCACTACACCCCCGCAACACGCCATAAACCATATGAAAGAATCAAATAACCAGTATCAAATAAAACAGATCTCAGTACTGTGCAGGCTATGTATCATTTTCCCTGATCCTCAGAGATTCAGGACTGGAGGTCATTGGGGAAAATAAAATGTCAGTGACTTTGAAATTCATGTAAAAACAGCTTCTAACCTTTATAAAAAAATATTGACAGCGTAAATTACCATGGATTTTCGAATAATTTAGCCAGGTACTGTAAATATGTTTTTAACACATATGCAACATTTACGTTTGTCTGTAGCATACACAAGTTTTGCATTTAATACCCGGTTTGATATTGCCCAATCGGTTGACCAGTCAGTAACTCTGAGGTTCTACAGTATTAGCATGGTGACTGACCTCCTGGAGGTTGACGGGCTGTGCAAAGATCTGGCCCGCATCTTTCTCCTGCAGCTGGTCCAGTGTGGAGCACAGCAGCACCTGCACTGGGGTCAGCTGTAGCTCCAGGGCCGCCTGGTGAACCTTGATCTTTGTGGGAGTGGAGGGGGAGATGGGTTCGAGTTCGGAGGGGAGACCAGCAACACACATGTAAATCTAAATTCCTCAGCAGACTATATGAAGGTACTGTATGAAATAGTTTTTTTGTGAAGAGAGCATCTTAACCTTTATTTATGTGGGGAAAACACTGAGAATAAGTTGTATTTTTTCAGTAACAACCTGAACAGTCAAAGCATGGACAGACATATAGAGCAAGTGCATAAACAGACAGTCTAGTCTCCATACCTGCTCTCTCTTCAGTTTCTCCCGCTTGCGGATGAGCTCCACCAGTAGCCGGGCTCTCTCCAGGTCCTGTCGCAACTTCTGCCAGTACTTCAGCTCCTCCCTCACAGCACACACCTTCTCATCGGGCTCCGGCTGCAAACACACACACAGAGATGAATTCAAACAACTCCCCGACACACAATATAGGGGGTGCTTCAATTGTATGAGGCGTGGCTTCCACTTGTCTTCTCATTCCCTTCATCTGCCATGTTGGGAAAGAAATTAAACAGGCCAAAAGCAAATTCCGGGTAAAGTCCCACCATATTGCTTTCACCTGTCCGTTTTGTCCTATTTATTCAGTGAAGATGAAGGGAGAAGAGGCCTCTACATAATATTTTTGAGATGCAGCTGGGGATTTGAATTGACTTAACATAATCATTGTTATAGGATACTCCGAGGAGCATATTCAATTTAACAGTTAGAAATTTATTAGAACACATGATTCCAAAAACATACACAATTTTAAATGGAGCCAGCCAGCTCTACCGATGATATTTCTTCAGATTGTATATTTCTACTGATATCTGCACTGTTCTATTACGTTGAATACGACAGAATAACCTCCTGATGTTAACGCCCCCTTTGACCTTGGAGTGCCCAATGACATCTGACCTGTTCAATGTGCCTCTGTGATTGGACATGGGAATGCAGGCGACGAATGAGTGCGACCCCGTTCCGTGACTGGCGTTTCAGGAGCCAATAGTTGTGCAGCCTTTGCATGAACTGGTTCTTCCTCTGGACGAGAATCCCTTTGCAGATGGCATTCAACCTGTGTGGCATCGGGAGGAGTTTAACACACTAGTCATTACTACAACATTTGAAAGTTATTCTTGTCATAAGCACAATGGGCCAAATCCTAACTTAAGATACCGTCTGGGCAACATGAAACTTTGCACATTGTCAACGTGCATCTGGAGTTAGGATGAGGCCCCATGTACGTTTAAGATACTTACACACTAATATATACCTACGAGCCAAATGCAGATGGCAGTATAGGTAGAATCCTGCCAGCTAAAGTGCCACTAACAACAATAAGAAGCTGGTGAACACAGACAGACCTTGGAGTGGGGATCTGTGGAACTACGATCATCGGTGTAGTGGCGGCACGGTGGGCAGCTGCCTCCAGACCCTTCTTCCCCTTCCTCTTCCCGTGCTTGACCTCCTTCTTGCGCCGCTTCTGCACCTGTGGGGCCTCAGTGTAGGCACTGCGCCCCCGGCTGGCCCGGCCCCCCAACGCCCTCCCCGTGGTATCCTCCTCGTCCGATCCCCCCGCGCCCCTCTCCTGGCCCGGAGGTGAGTGCACCTCACAGAAGGCGGTCTTCTTTACCGAGAAGGTGGTGCCGTTGACGTTGGTCTCTCGCACGGGGTCGATCTTCATGAAGAGCCCGGCGCGCTGGGCGCATGTGACATGGAAGGCTGTGTAGCAGTTGGCCTTGTGGCACTGGATGGCAGCGCCACGGCCCTTCTGCTTGCACAGGTAGCAGGTGAGCTTCCAGCGGGCGGGCGGGATGTTGTCCACCCCTTCCACGGGCTCCAGGAACACAGTGTTGGCGAAGCACACCTCGGGGATCCAGATGGCACACACCACGTGGGCCCAGTGCCCATCACTGGTCTGCTTGAAGGCGCCACCCCGGTTGGGACATAGCACACAGTCCACAGGCCGCTGGGGCGACTGCAGGCAGCAGCGGCACAGCCACTGGCCCTCTGGGATGTAGGGCACGCCGTAGCACTCCTGGTGCACAGCCAGGTTGCAGGCGTCACAGAAGAGGATGACGTTGCTGTTGAGGCACTCGTCGTCTAGGCACACACAGCAGAAGGCATCGTCGTCGATGGCGCTCTGCGAGGGCGCCCGGCTGCGAGCCTCCCGGTATGACTCCTCCTCCAGGCGGTCCACCAGCAGCTCGAAAGTGTCGGGGGAGACTGTGGTGTGGCCGTCTGACATCCGCCTGGTGTTCACCATCTCCAGCCAGGCCGCGTCCTCCTCATCCATGTCATACTCTGCCTCCGCCTCCTGCTCCTCCGCTGAGCGCTCTATGTAGCGGTAGTAGGCCATGGGCAGAGGGGGCGCCGCACAGGGGCTGAAGGCCTCCAGCATGCGAAAGGTGGGCTCGGGAAGGGGGGTGTGATGATGGTTGTGTGAGGAGGAGTTGGTCTTGTTGTGAGGTTGTGAGTGTGAGTTGGGGCAGTGGTTCTGAGGGGTGGAGGAAGAGGACGATGTGGAGGAGGAATGTTTGGAGTCTTTCTTGCGGCCTCTGGGCATGGCGGGCGGCTTGCGTCCGGGGTTGGCGCTGGCGAGTGCGACGGGCTGCTCGCTGTTCTCTTTGTTGCTGTTGCACTCAGTGATGTCCTGGGCCGTCATCTCGCCCTCTGTGATGACCGTCAGAGGGTCCACGATGGAGATCCGGTGGAGCCTGCCATCCAAGTCAACTTCCACCACTTTCTGGGCCTGGGAATAAGTCAGTGTCTCTCTGGTGGGGGACACCTTGAGGCTGTAGGGTGAAGGGGAGCGCTGCCGGGCCCCCCCTCGTCCCCTACCAGCTTGGTAAGACTTTCTCCCACCCGCATCCCCTCCCCCGGCCAGGTGGCCCCTCCGCCGTGGCTTCCTCATGGGCCTCCAACCACGCAGTGCCCGACACCCACTGCTGCAACCAGATGAAGGCGAGAACATACCATTAGAAACTCAAAACTGCAAATGGCTAGCTAAGAATTTTTAACAGATGGACAGCCAAGGCCAACCATTGCCTTCTAAATGTTATGCCACTCAATGTGTGCGCAAATTATTTTTAGTTGGCCAACGATAGCCATCTAACCACATCCACACAACATTTCAACCATCATTGTCAGTGACACACGGTCTGAATCTGAGCAAAGTAACCATGCACCCTTTTAATTTTGGCAGGTCCTAGGGGCGGAGTTATGGCTTAACTGATAGTACAGGAACTTGGGGGAGCTATGGCTATACTCAAATGGAATGAAAACTGTCAAATAGTGGATTGCACACCACAGTCAACACATACTAAACTAGCTGTAGTCTACTACAGTACTCTCCACAGCCAGTAAATCACGAGTTGATGTTTCTGTAAGTTATCCTTTGCGTCATCTCGTCACACAGACAGCAACTGCCAACAGCAGCGTTTGGTCAACCCTACAATACTAGCTACACAGCCAATCATTTCTCCCGTTATTTGGATCAAGCCACCTCAAAACCAATCAAGTGCCTAGTTCCCTTTTCCAGATAAAATTATCCGCCATTTGTTTTAAACAAATTGAAAACCCCACACAAACCCAATCATTAAACATTATAGAACTGACTAACGTTAATTTAACGTGCTAACGTTAGCTAGCTAGATCGTTTGTTACGACTGTTAAACAACTCATAAAATGAAGCGATATGAGATCTGACCAAGAAAGTCCAACACTTGCTAACTAAGTTAGCTAAGTAACTGCACGTGCTAACGTTAACTAGCTAATTGAACAACTGTAGATAGCGGTGGTAGCTAACTAGTTGCTCCAAATGAGTACGCTTAGCTGGCATTGGCTAACGGGATAGCTAGCTAAGTTACGTTAGCTCTTTAGCTCGCGCTTCTTTTACCAACCTACTAGTGACGTGTAGCCGCTACTACAGGCTAGCTACCGTTACTGGGAAGTCAAATGCGGTTCCTAACATATATGTGTATGATATGAACCAGCTAATCCTCGTCGTTGTCAACTGTAACAACGATGTTATCTTACCTTCACTGGCAGTTCGGCAACCGGTAATGAAACAGGTTTCTCGTTGGCTAGTTTAGCTAGCTAACGTTAGCTCACCCTGCTACACCAAAAGCCAGTAACGTTACAGTAGATTTCGTTGATAAAACGTATGTTGCCTCAGTCCTTCCTTAAATACACGACCAATCGTTTCCAAATACTGACATTAAACATAGCTAGCTAATTTATTGTCCTAGTATAAAAACGAGTAAGTTGTCGACCCAGTTTTGACAAGGAGAATAGCATTTGCTAGCTAACAGCAACCTCGGATGTGCGGTACGGAGTAGGGAAAGCGAGGCTAAAACACGCCCTTGACCAAAGCAGGCCATCCGGAGGTTATGGTTTCGCGCGCCGGCTACACATTTGATGAAAGAATTTAACACTTTCAAACGACACTTATGGCTTTTGATTTTGTTAATATGTATGGATATTTACACATACGAGTATCAATACAATTGAGACAGTTGTTGCAATGTCTCAACTTTGCTCCGCAAGGGAAACACAGTCAGTACGAAAGAGCAAGTTGTAATGCCTAATTGCAGATCAGGTTGCAACAGCAAGCGCTATACAAACGACTCTCGGAAATACTTTGACGCAGTTTGATGCGAAATCACATAGGCCAGCAGCCAGGCCTACAACCTGTGCAAAATAATTAGACTAAAAAGTATGACAGCGCAATGAGCATGAGGTGAAAACAAATTAGTTTAAAAGTTTAGTGTATTAAATGTTTGCTTTCTTTTCAAACAAACACGCAATCCGTTTTAGCTGGCCTATATTGTTTTACACTAAACAGAAACAATAATGCGCTAAGAAATTATTATTTTAGTCTGTTTGAATAGTCCTTTAAATTAGCCTACTTGTATTTCAACTGAATCTTGTTTAGAGAATACTGAAAAGGTAGAGGAATTTGTTTTTTAGATCTTTTTTTTTTGCCACATGCGCTGAATACAACAGTTGTAGACATTACCGTGAAATGCTTACTTACAGCCCTTAACCAACAATGCATTAATTTTTTTTATAAAAAAGTTAAAAAACAACAAAAGTGTTGAGAAAAAAAGAGCAGAAGTAAAATAACAGTAGGGAGGCTATATACAGGGGGGTACTGGTGCAGAGTCAATGTGCGGGGGCACTGGGTAGTTGAGGTAATATGTACATGTGGGTAGAGTTAAAGTGACTATGTATAAATCATTAACAGAGTAGCAGCAGCGTAAAAATATGGGGTGGGGGCAGTGCAAATAGTCCAGGTAGCCATGATTAGCTGTTGAGAAGCCTTTTGGACCTAGACTTGGCGCTCCGGTACCGCTTGCCGTGCGGTAGCAGAGAGAACAGTCTCTGACTAGGGTGGCTGGAGTCTTTGACAATTTTGAGGGCCTTCCTCTGACACCGCCTGGTATAGAGGTCCTGGATGGCAGGAAGCTTGGCCCGAGTGATGTACTGGGCCGTATGCACTACCCTCTGTAGTGCCTTGCGGTCGGAGGCCGAGCAGTTGCCATACCAGGCGGTGATGCAACCAGTCAGGATGCTCTCGATGGTGCAGCTTTAGAACCTTTTGAGGATCTGAGGACCCATGCCAAATCTTTTCAGTCTCCTGAGGGGGAATAGGCTTTGTCGTGCCCTCTTCACGACTGTCTTGGTGTGTTTGGACCATGATAGTTCGTTGGTGATGTGGACACCAAGGAACTTGAAGCCCTCTACAGCCCCGTCGATGAGAATGGGGGCGTGCTCAGTCCTCTTTTTTCCCCCCTGTAGTCCACAATCATCCTTTGTCTTGTTCACGTTGAGGGAGAGGTTGTTATCATGGCACCACACGGCCAGGTCTCTGACCTCCCTATAGGCTGTCTCATCGTTGTCGGTGATAGATGAGTTAGGTCAGAGAAAAGCATTCAGAAACCGAAGTAAGGCTATATGCATAATTTGCCATTTATTGAGAAAACAAAGTCCCTATCACATACAGTGAGGGAAAAAAGTATTTGATCCCCTGCTGATTTTGTACGTTTGCCCACTGACAAAGAAATGATCAGTCTATAATTTTAATGGTAGGTTTATTTGAACAGTGAGAGACAGAATAACAAACAAACAAATCCAGAAAAACGCATGTCAGAAATGTTATAAATTGATTTGCATTTTAATGAGGGAAATAAGTATTTGACCCGCTCTCAATCAGAAGGCTTTCTGGCTACCAGGTGTCTTTTATACAGGTAACGAGCTGAGATTAGGAGCACACTCTTAAAGGGAGTGCTCCTAATCTCAGCGTGTTACCTGTATAAAAGACACCTGTCCACAGAAGCAATCAATCAATCAGATTCCAAACTCTCCACCATGGCCAAGACCAAAGAGCTCTCCAAGGATGTCAGGGACAAGATTGTAGATTTACACAAGGCTGGAATGGGCTACAAGACCATCGCCAAGCAGCTTGGTGAGAAGGTGACAACAGTTGGTGCGATTATTCGCAAATGGAAGAAACACAAAATAACTGTCAATCTCCCTCGGCCTGGGGCTCCATGCAAGATCTCACCTCGTGGAGTTGCAATGATCATGAGAACGGTGAGGAATCAGCCCAGAACTACACGGGAGGATCTTGTCAATGATCTCAAGGCAGCTGGGACCATAGTCACCAAGAAAACAATTGGTAACACACTACGCCGTGAAGGACTGAAATCATGCAGCGCCCGCAAGGTCCCCCTGCTCAAGAAAGCACATATACAGGCCCGTCTGAAGTTTGCCAATGAACATCTGAATGATTCAGAGGAGAACTGGGTGAAAGTGTTGTGGTCAGATGAGACCAAAAACAACTTCACCGCATCAAAGGGACGATGGACGGGGCCATGTACCGTCAAATCTTGGGTGAGAACCTCCTTCCCTCAGCCAGGGCATTGAAAATGGGTCGCGGATGGGTATTCCATTATGACAATGACCCAAAACACACGGCCAAGGCAACAAAGGAGTGGCTCAAGAAGAAGCATATTAAGGTCCTGGAGTGGCCTAGCCAGTCTCCAGACCTTAATCCCATAGAAAATCTATGGAGGGAGCGGAAGGTTCGAGTTGCCAAACGTCAGCCTCGAAACCTTAATGACTTGGAGAAGATCTGCAAAGAGGAGTGGGACAAAATCCCTCCTGAGATGTGTGCAAACCTGGTGGCCAAATACTAGAAACGTCTGACCTCTGATTGCCAACAAGGGTTTTGCCACCAAGTACTAAGTCATGTTTTGCAGAGCAGTCAAATACTTATACTTATTCCCTCATTAAAATGCAAATCAATTTATAACATTTTTGACATGCTTTTTTGTGGTTATTCTGTCTCTCACTGTTCAAATAAAGCTACCATTAAAATTATAGACTGATCCTGTCTTTGTCAGTGGGCAAACGTACAAAATCAGCAGAGGATCAAATACTTTTTCCCCCTCACTGTACATAACATGTAACTCATCTTTAATATGTCAATATATAGAAAAAGAAAATCATACAGTAAAACCATTAACCATCAGGTATGAGAAAACATGAACAATTGTGATACATAGAAGGAACAAATTAATAGTACACTGACGGGTGGGGACATGGGGTTGAATTTGAAACAATCTGATTGCTGAAACACTGACTCACAATTACAAATTAGGCCAAAAGAGACAGACAGCACAATGGAGTTCAATACTCCCCTATTCGAAAAACAGAGTATTACAGGATTGTTTCAGGGGCAACATGGTGTAGTTAGGCCTACTGCCGTTTGCTGGTGTGTGGTAGCAGTGTTTTCTGATATCACAAGCATAAAATCACGGAGAAATTGTCAGTGTGTTTCGCCTCTTGGAGTCCCGTCGTGGAAATGGCACAAAGCTCTTCACCTCTTTGAAGGATAACCCTAGGAGAAGGGCAGACAATGGAAAGGCAATGAAAGGGTTCAAGGGAAGACAATGAAATACAATACATTACAATAGAATTCTGTGGGTAAACACCTAAAGTAGCTTCATAATTAAACACATTCTGTTACATTGTGACACTGACATATGACTGGCACAGAATACAAAACGATCAAATTTAACAAAAATACACTATAAAATTCCAAATTAAAATAGACTTCGCACTTACGCCTCCAATCCTCCAGAGGCAGCGTGGCATTGTCGTGACTGTCATCATATGGCTGTGGCTCAGGACAGTCCTCTGGATCTCTCAAGCCATCAAAATACGGGTGTGTCAGAGCACTCTCTGCAGTAGGCCGAGTCTCACCATCCAGAACCAGCATCTTCTCAAGAAGGTCAATCGCTGGGAGAGCAGTTGAATAGAGAATGAAAGCCAGAAACATGCCACAGGTTGGAGAACTTATTGGCCACACAGAGACGTATATAAAAATGCATACGCATTCATCAATTGTCAGTTTGTCTGTCAAAAGTTAAAATCATTTAAACTTTTTCCATTCAAGTTGCATCCTTTAACTCACCATGTGCACCTGCTCTGGGGAACAACTTAGAGAAGTCTTTTCTGGGAAAGTGAGGGAGGGACCGCACATAGCTTTTTGCCTATCAGAAGACCGGAAGAAGAGAGAGAAAAAAAATAACTAGTTCAAGGACCCTGACTGAGGAGTTTATGGTTCATATTCCAATTCAAAATAAGGGAATTATGCACAATTGACAAAATATACAATTCAAAATATCAAGCATACTATCAGTGATATCCAGGTGCCAACTCTACCTCCTGACTGTCCAGTTTCTGAATGAAGTCAGGTCCGGGTACTCCAGTTACTCTCATGATCTGAGTCAGCTGATCCATGTCTGGGAGTCAAGGGTTAAAGTCAAGGTCACTCAGGCCCAACACATTCTAGTACATGTCCAAACAATTTCAACATTTACATTTTAGTCATTTAGCAGACGCTCTTATCCAGAGCGACTTACAGGACCAATTAGGGTTAAGTGCCTTGCTTAAGGGCACATCGACAGATTTTTCACCTAGTCGGCTCGGGGATTAGAACCAGCGACCTTTCGGTTACTGGCACAACGCTCTTACCCCCTAAGCTACCTGCCGCCAGGAGCAATATCATAGATTACCCTCTTCCCATAACTGTATGTGCCATAGCCAACTCTTCTATTATTTGTTGTCATGCCTGTAGATTACTCTACTGGGCGATAGAAGAGTCGGCTATGGTACAGCACATACAGTATGGGACGACGCTAATCATAGATGGGTTTGTCATGCTTTGATTTTCTGTCATTGATAAATAGCTGGCTTGGGTCAGGTCACAGAGTATGTGGTACAGACACTATACAGATAAGAAAAGAGCAGAAGTAGAGGAGTAACAGGATACAGTCTTTCCCTTTAAAAAGGGTCTTCCCATTGATCATCTCTCCCATGATACAGCCCACAGACCAGATGTCCACTAAAATGGAGGAACAGACATAACCAATCAAATAGTGACATTGAAAACAAATTGAAAACAAAGCAACGCCTTGCTGTTTGCTCAAGGGACTAGTCTCAAAGCAACCCTGTGTAAAGGATTGAGTGTGGTAGTATTATGGAGACAACTTGACTCCAAGGCCAGGCAGCTTGGACTAACCAATAACAATGATAACACAGCACTGATTGTGAACAACTACAACTATCATGCACAATGTGGCAAATATTGTAAAAGAGCACATACAGAACCTTAAACAGAGACCTTTTACCTCAATAGTTACTGTGTTAAGACTACTGTAATAACCCTCTACTAAAGTAAAAGTACACACTGTTGTGTATAAAAACACAAAGGTAAGAAAATCCACTGTAAATGTCAAGTGTTACTCAAATAGTCTTCATCAAAACACATTGCACAAATGAAATGAAAGTAGACTGTCAGCTCTGTTTTGTTTCAGGCTGTACGTAGCAACATGTTAGCGCCGTAACACACTACATAAACAAAAGTATGTGGGCACCTACTCGTCGAACATCTCATTAAGAAATCATGAGCATTCATTTGGAGTTGGTCCCCCCTTCCCTGCTATAACAGGCTCCACATCTGGGAAGGCTTTCCACTAGATGTTGGAACATTGCTGCAGGGACTTGCTTCTATTCAGCCACAAGAGCATTAGTGAGGTCGGGCACAAAGGCGTTCCAATTCATCTCAAAGGTGTTCGATGGGGTTGAGTTCAGGGCTCTGTGCAGGCCAGTCAAGTTCTTCCACACCGATCTCGACAAACCATTTCTGTATGGACCTCACTTTGTACACGGGGGCATTGTCATGCTGAAACAGGAAAGGGCCTTCCCCAAACTGTTGCCACAAAGTTGGAAGCACAGAATCGTCTAGAATGTCATTGTATGCTGTAGCGTTAAGATTTCCCTTCACTGGAACTAAGGGGCCTAGCCCAAACCATGAAAAAGAGCCCCAGACCATTATTCCTCCTCCACCAAACTTTACAGTTGGCACTCTGCATTGGGGCAGGTAGCGTTCTCCTGGCATCCGCCAAACCCAGATTTGTCCGTCGGACTGACAGATGGTGAAGCGTGATTCATCACTCCAGAGAACGCGTTTCCACTGCTCCAGAGTCTAATGGTGGCAAGCTTTTTACGTTTACGTCATTTTTACTACTCCAGCCGACGCTTGGCATTGAGCATGGTGATCTTAGGCTTGTGTACGGCTTCTCGGCCATGGAAATCCATTTCATGAAACTCCCGACAAAATAGTTATTGTGCTGACGTTGCTTCCAGAGGCAGTTTGAAACTCGGTAGTGAGTGTTGCAACCAATGACAGATGATTTTTACACGCTTCAGCACTTGGCGGTCCCGTTCTGTGAGCTTGTGTGGCCTACCACTTCGCGGCTGAGCTGTTGTTGCTTCTAGACATTTCCACTTCACAATAACAGCACTTACAGTTTACCGGGGCAGCTCTAGCAGGGCAGAAATTTGACAAACTGACTTGTTGGAAAGGTGGCATCCTATGACGGTGCCACGTTGAAAGTCACTGAGCTCTTCAGTAAGGCCATTCTACTTCCAATGTTTGTCTATGGAGATTGCATGGCTGTGTGCTCGATTTTATACACCTGTTAGCAAAGGTGTGGCTGAAATAGCAGAATCCACTAATTTGAAGGGGTGTCCACATACTTTTGTATATATAATGTATCAGGCTGTACGTAAAACATACTGCCAGCTCTGTAATGTTTCAAGCTGTACATTAGTCCGTCAGCTCTGTAACGTTTCAGTCCGTCTGTAAAACAGCCTGTAAACTCCGTAACATTTCAGGTTGTTATGAAGCTGAGCAGACAGGCCTTCGGGATGGATGAGGCCGAGAGTGAGAGTTTTTAATATATATGATTGTCTTGCCAGTCTGGGTGTAGTGCATCCAGTTTAGAATGACCTCTGGTGCCCGGTACCAGCGGGTCACAACATAGCCCGTCATCTCTGCCTCGGCATGGCGAGCAAGACCAAAGTCCAGGATCTGCAAAGCAAAGCATAATATGACTTTTCCCCCATATAATTATTTATCTAATGAACTTGTATTCATGTTACAAACCTTTAATTCACAGTCTTGATTGACAGCCAAGTTACCAGGCTTCAGGTCCTGGAAAATAAACATTTGACAAACATAAAAGTGTGGCCATTGCGTGCCTGAGATTAAGACATGAACATGATCATACACAGCACAGAAACTGTGTCAATAATCTAATTCCAGAAATAATATTGAGGGTTTTTGATAAGGGCAGATACAATACATAGATATTGTTTGCATATCCAGTCAGGAAAACTGTGGGCTTCCTCTATTCCTCTTATAGTTTATAGCCAAACAAACTCCAAATTAATACAGATATTAGTACACACATGGATGTGTCTTTACAATTCTAGACATGCATGGAGACATCAGTGGCATATCAGAAAGAAGGCCTACTCATCCTACATGTTAGGGCAGGGATGGCCATGATGACTCAATGTCCATGATTATTTAAAATACGGAGCGGCTGTGGATCCGACTTTTCCCTGACCTTTTTTCCCCTGGACTAAACCTCCCGTAGCTTCTGCGTATGTGCGGATAACGTTCAATTTGACCTCAATCAGTTTCATGGGGATATACATTTAGATCTTCTTGAGTTATAACAGTGTTGTCTTGAATGATGTACAGTGAGCGAATTGTAGAGCAGATGGTGTTAAACTGTAGCATAGCCTACCTGTGTATTTTGCCTAGTGGCGCACGCTGTGAGTTTTGGCCACATGAGAGAAAAATGCGGTGGTGTTATTTGATTTGATTTATTAGGACCCCCATTAGCCGACGCCAATTACGACAGCTAGTCTTACTCGGGTCCAACACAACGAAAAAGTCATTACAGACCAAATACTTTACAATTTACATACATTTAAAAACATGAACATGTAGAGTGCATCTATCAGTTACACATACATGTCAGTACATACACACAACAAGCAGGTCACATGGGGGATATACTACACTATTATAGCTGGTTCTGTTATGTAGAATACTATCATTATGTGATCTTGCAGACGTTGATTCAGCTTTGATCTAACTTTATTTAACAAGCAACATTCGCCAGAGTAGCTTGTTCTCTACGAGTAGAGCACATTTGGTTTCTCAAATGACTGCCTCGCCTGGTTCACCAACTACTTCTCAGATAGAGTTCAGTGTGTCAAATCCGAGGGCCTGTTGTCTGGACCTATGGCAGTCTCTATGGGGGTGCCACAGGGTTCAATTCTTGGGCCGACACTTTTCTCTGTGTATATCAATGATGTCGCTCTTGCTGCTTGTGACTCTCAGATCCACCTCTACGCAGACGACACCATTTTGTATACATCTGGCCCTTCATTGGACACTGTGTTAACAAACCTCCAAACGAGCTTCAATGCCATACAACACTCCTTCAGTAGCCTCCAACTGCTCTTAAACACTAGTAAAACTAAATGCATGCTTTTCAATCGAACGCTGCTGGCACCCGCCCACCCGACTAGAATCACCACTCTCGACGGGTCTGACCTAGAGTATGTGGACAACTACAAATACCTAGGTGTCTGGTTAGACTGTAAACTCTCCTTCCAGACTCACATTAAGCATCTCCAATCCAAAGTTAAATCTAGAATCGGCTTCCTATTTCGCAACAAAGCCTCCTTCACTCATGCTGCCAAACATGCCCTCGTAAAACTGACTATCCTACCGATCCTTGACTTCGGCGATGTCATTTACAAAATAGCCTCCAACACTCTACTCAGCAAATTGGATGTAGTCTATCACAGTGCCATCCGTTTTGTCTCCAAAGCCCCATACACTACCCACCACTGTGACCTGTACGCTCTTGTTGGCTGGTCCTCACTACATGTTCGTCGTCAAACCCACTGGCTCCAGGCCATCTATAAATCACTGCTAGGCAAATCCCTGCCTTATCTTAGCTCATTGGTCACCATAGCAGTACCCACCCGTAGTCTGCGCTCCAGCAGGTATATCTCACTGGTCATTCCCAAAGCCAACACCTCCTTTGGCCGCCATTCCTTCCAGTTCTCTGCTGCCAATGACTGGAACGAATTGCAAAAATCTCTGAAGCTGGAGACTCTTATCTCCCTCACTAACTTTAAGCATCAGTTGTCAGAGCACCTTACCGATCACTGCACCTGTACACAGCCCATCTGAAATTAGCCCACCCAACTACCTCATCCCTATATTGTTATTTATTTTGCACCCCAGTATCTCTATTTGCACATAATCTCTTGCACATCTAGCATTCCAGTGTTAATACTATTGTAATTATTTTGCACTATAGCCTATTTATTGCCTTACCTCCATAACTTGCTACATTTGCACACACTGTATATATATTTTCTGTTGTATTTTTGACTTTGTTTTTTTACCCCATATGTAACTCTGTTGTTTTTATTGCACTGCTTTGCTTTATCTTGGCCAGGTCGCAGTTGTAAATGAGAACCTGTTCTCAACTGGCTTACCTGGTTAAATAAAGGTGAAATAAAATAAAAAAAGAGACTGTGCATAAAGTAGAGAAACACACACGCAGAAGCTTCTTTAGTCTGGGGGAAAGGTCTGTGAAAAGTCAGATCCACTGCCACAGCCTTTAAAAGAACATTCTCATGAGCCACAATAGAAATAGTGCTGGTTTAAGATGCTGTGGCAGTGTGTTACCAATGGCTCAGCCAACTTACCCTGTGGATGATGCCAGCTTTGTGAATGTACTGCCAGAAAAACAGAGAATACATCATTATTAAGTGCTGTGATTAAGCATAGCAATGGTAATTAACTAAGAGTAACATTGAATCTGATATAAACAGAATCACATTGCAAAAGATTTGCAGCACCATAATCCACATTTATTTTAAGACTTTAAGCACAAACAATCTCACCCTTAGTCCACACAGCATCTGATAGACAAGGAACTGCACTCTGTCTTCAGTGAGAAGCCCTTTGACTTTGGAGAGGTCGGTGAACATGTAAGGCATCACCAGGTAGCTGTGGACAGACAAATCACTCCATCTATCGAACTCCTCAACACCTATATGGACTTAAAATTACACCTGGGTTGCGTTCAGTGGGGTCCAATGTTACAGAATGTCCAGACAGAAATATAGTACTAGAACAGACATGCTTTTGTCATAGAAGAGAGGGAATCATGTCAGCTCTACACAATATTTATCTGCAACATTCAGAATGTTGCTCCCTCCTTTACGTTGGGCCTAGGTCATATGCCAGGGAGTCAATTTTAGTGTGTGGGCACTATGGATGCTGATTAGGGAGGTGGTGCCTCACAGAGTTAATCTATAGTGTGTTTGGGTTGGCTTTGTCCTGATGTGAAATTAGAACAATATTTCACTGGATGGCTAATGTAGGTTACGCTTAGTGCCTGTTCATACCTGTCCTAAGACTGCACATCCTATTGTAGTGTTATGTAAATAGGAATCAGTACTGGCTCCCAATAAATATATTGAACAAAAATATAAATGCAACTTGCAACAATTTCAAAGATTTTGCTGAGTCACAGTTCATATAACGAAATCAGTCAATTGAATTAAATTAATTAGCTATGGATTTCACATGACTGGCAGGCGCGCAGCCATGGGTGAGCCTGGGAGGGCATAGGCCCGGGCAGTGGCCCACCCACTGGGGAGCCAGGTCCAGCTAATCAGAATACGTTTTTCCACACAAAAGGGCTTTATTACAGACAGAAATACTTATTCGCATCCCCCCCTCCCCGACAATCCCGCAGGTGAAGAAGCCGGATGTGGAGGGGCTGGCATGGTTACACATGGTCGATGGTTGTGAGGCCAGATAGACGTACTGTCAAATTCTCTAAAACAACAATGGAGGCAGCTTATGGTAGAGAAATTAACATTCAATTCTCTGGCAACAGCTCTGGTGGACATTCCTGCAGTCAGCATGCCAATTGCACACTCCCTCAAAATTGAGACATCTGTGGCATTGTGTTGTGACAAAACTGCACATTTTAGAGTGGCCTTTTATTGTACCCAGCACAAGGTTTACCTGTGTGATGATCATGCTGTTTAATCAGCTTCTTGATATGCCACACCTGTCAGGTGGATGGATTATCTTGGCAAAGGATAAAATGCTCACCAACTGGGATGATTTGTGCACAACATTTGAGAGAAATAAGCTTTTTTGTACGTACAGAACATTTGAGACTTTTATTTCAGAATAATGGGACCAGCACTTTACATGTTGTTTATATTTTTGTTCAGTGTATATGAGCCCCGCCAAATCACCAAAGCCATTCTCTGCCTCTGACTGCCATAGGCATTACTCTGTGTGATATCACTGTGTTAAATACTCACAAATCTGTGAAGTCATCGAGCCCAGCAGCAGGCGTAAACACATCCAGAAGCCCTATCACCTGAAGGAAGTTTGCACATGAGAGAAGAAAAACAAGTTGAGGAATAAGTCCCACTAGAGGGAAATGGCTCCCACCATCTTATGCCAGCAATAGCTATTAGACTGAAATTGTATGTCAGCTTTGTGAGCAAGTGTCTTGAATCTGCTGATTTGGCTATATAAAATCTGTGAAGAGCAACACATCATGGGTGGGAAGATGTGCGAGTCAAGGAGACTGGAGGGATAGAAGACAACGATAGTGGTATTTGATTAGGATCCCCATTAGCTGTTGCAAAAGCAGCAGCTACTATTACTGGGGTCCACACAAAACATTACATAATACAGAACATTAATAGACAACAGCTCAAGGTCAGAACTACATACATAAAAAAAAAAAAATTGTGCCAGGATGTGTCCAGTCCATACTCACATTTTCATGTTTCATGTGCTTGAGCAGTCGAAGTTCCCGATAGGCCCTCTTCGCAAAAATCTCAGACTGGAAGGGCCGATGAAGCTTCTTAATGGCCACTTTCTCATTGGTCTTTACATTTATTACCGAGCTGAGGCAGAGAATATTGTTATTGCATAACATACTTCTCAGGAAATGTGGCGTCTTCCCTTATGAGAAGGATAGTTAATAAATACTGGTAGGTTATAAGGCCTAGGCTGCTGAATCAAAATGATAAGTTCACATGAACAACACATGCTTTAATTTGTTCAGACAAAGATTATACCCTACATCGTGCCTCAACATGTTCACTGAAGCTCTGCAACAAGTAATGGAAAGAAAAGCCAGGCATGCGCTCCTACACCATATCCGCCTACACCAGGGTTCTTCAATTCCGGTCCTGGAGGGCCGAAACACTTCTGTTTTTTATTTCTACCTGGTAGTTAATTGCACTCACCTGGTGTCCCAGGTCTGAATTAGCCCCTGATTAGAAGGAGAACATGAAAAACAGAGGTGTTTCGGCCCTCCAGGAACGGAATTGAAGAACCCTGGCCTACACAGTGGATTTGATTTATTGGTATTGTAGCCAATTGATGCGTCATTTAACGTGCAGTGAGCGAGGTTTACATATATTTTTTAAACATTGTAGGAATTAATGCAAGCGATACATTATTCCAGAACAGAAGAAAGTCGATATCTTTCTTTCTGATTGATAGCCCTGTCAAGTACTTGACAACACACCCCAGCTTTGGATAGCGGCATCGTCAACGACTCACCAAACGGAACCGTACGCCCCTGTCCCAATTTGCTTCAATCGCGTGTACTTCTCCGGCACTTCCCAGATCGTGCTGTTGATCTCCTCTCGGATGTACTGTGTCTGAGACTCCATGTTGTCGCAATATGGTGAAAATGAGCTCCTCAAAGAAAATTTGCGGACGACTCCTTTCCCCACCTCCCACGCGCTCTTTCTGCAACCACTTGGTAAAAAGGTCACGGTACCAGTCCCAGTCGAACTAATAGCCTACTCTGTCAATTGCTCACTTGATAGCGAGGTTTGCATGATAATTTGTTGCAAGAGCTGCAGTTGTGGATTGAGTGACCGTATACTACTATTTACTATAGCCTAACAGCAGCAGCATACCCCCCCATCCTCCATAAATAAATCTGACGACCAAGTAATGGTAATAATCATCGCCCTCGGAATAATCGTGTTGTTTGCCTGTTCGACTCCGGTTTCCGCTCACACCCATAAATAGAAGTCCTAAAACCCGGAAATGAGTTACCGCTTGTTCGTTCAGCCAAAGCGTATGGATATACTGACAAGCTACTATCCGCCCAAACAATGAGAGTTGTTGTCTACAACGCCGCACCGAGGCCTGTCTAGCTCCCGCCTATCCTTTCTTTGGATTGGTGGATACATCTCATTATTTTAATCAATATTTGAATATTCGATGAGGGTTGTTGACGTCATCCACCTCTATTCAATGGAGAGAGATGCTATGCTACTAGTCTCATGTCATGAATATGCATAGCCATCTCGACAACTCCGATATTTTCTCAAAGTTGCCGAGATGTCACGTGTCCTACTTATATCAGTAAACTCTTAACAACTTAAGCATTACGAAACTTCTAAACGATCAAATAAACCTCATGTAGCAAATAAGCCATTCAATTTTTTGTTGACCAAATTCGACACTCATTGAACTCCATACAAAAACTCCTTGCTTGGAGGGAGACAGGTTTTCCGCCAAATTGGGCATCTCTCTTCCTCTTCCTCTCTGGTTCAGCCATCTCTATGGAAAAATGAATGGGGAAGAATTGGGTTTTAGAATAAACGCCGAAAATAAGGTCTGAGGTTAACACAGATCATATACGTCTAGTTCTATAAGATAGCCTAATAGCATTCAGCTAACATAACCTTTATGATGAAGCCTTTGTGTGTTTTTTTTATTACATAAATTCTTCAGAATTCACAAAATGTTACTTTAGCTGATTAAGATTATCTCATAGAACAAAACGTATAAAATCTCCTAAGCCTGTGTTAGCCACATACCTAATTTTCGGCGTTTATCCAAAATCCCTACAAAAACGCCATTCATTTTCCCCATAGGCTTTGTCCAACGAACCAATGGCGGAGTTAGCGCCATTACTATTTCTCTCCATAGACAGTAGGTGGGTGGTACTGTAAGCCTACTTCTTAGGAATAATTAGCCTCCATATTATTACATTGTTATTGAAATAGAAGCCTAGTAAAAAATAAATAAATAAAAACATCCCATGAAAATGAGGTCTAATTAATAATGAATCAATTAGGCCTATTTGCTTGATTTAATTTAAAGTCATTTTTATTACTGTAGCGAAAATGGTGACTCAACAACAACGTATATTAGCTCTTTATTGTCACATGCTCTTATGTCAGTCTTATTAAAACTGCAGAACTGGCAGTGGACATTCTCAAACGTTTATTAACACAACAATAGAGCACTTAAAGGGATATTTCGGGATTTTGGCAATGAAGCCCTTTATCTACTTCCCCAGAGTCAGATGAACTCATGGATACCATTTTTATGTCTGCATCCAGTATGAAGGAAGTTAGAGGTAGTTTCGCGAGCCAATGCTAACTCGCGTTAGCGAAATGACTGGAAGTCTAAGGTATCTGCTAGCAGTTACCATAGACTTCCAGTCATTGCACTATTGCTAGTTAGCAATTGCACCCAGAGATATAAAAATGGCATCCACAAGTTCATCGAACTCTGGGGAAGTAGATAAAGGGCATAAAATCCTGAAGTATCCCTCAACACTTCAACTCATTCCTCCACTAAACCATGCCTCCCAACCTATGAGGAGGCCTCTACGTTACATTGCCCCTAGTCTCGGGTAGCCAGACCTCGAAATCATATTGTTGTCACACCTTTGGAGGTCTGGAGAATATTCTAGGCTATTAGCCGAAACGTCTACAATGGTTCGCTGGCTTCCAGCAGCTACATTTTAATTGGATGTTACATTTCAAGAACCCTCCCCCCACATGCCTGTAGAAGGGGTGCCTCGTCTTATGTTCGTCACTGTTTCCCGGCAGAGAGTTGTTGCATATGCTAGTTTGCAATTTGCAGAAAATGGAAGAAAACCTTGAGGAAAAACAGCATTCTGTTTTGCCAGAATGCTGTTTCGAGTCGATGAAGGCATTACAACTCCTCTGCTTGAACACTCTACTAATAAAAAGAGACGTTATGGCGTGTCAACCTACAGTACAGGCTATGGCAGGGGCGTAGGAACGACTGACATTCTAGTATCTTTTCAGAAAAGGATACAGACACATCTTAGCTTACAAATTGACAAATGTATAAGGCTAAGGGGCAAGCACATGCCCCCCAAGGGTATATTAAAATATTACAAGTGAGAGTGCATTAAAATGTATAAATTCACAGCGCCGAATGGTCCAAGTAAGAGAGGAGAGACTACCAGATTTGATCAAATGTTGATAATTTATTGCTCAGACTATATCTAATTATTTCTAAGTGTAGAGTGTAATTTGGTAGAGGGAGCTTCCTTCCTTTTCCAAAACAACAACATAAATGTTTATGCCGAAATGAGACTGTAAGAGATTAGTTGTTTTTGGGGGTTGGTTAATCTGTTTAGGGTTTCTGACACTCCCAGGATAATCAGAAGCGGGTCTGGGTCAATTGAAGTCTCCAGAACTTCAGAGAGTATCCTACAAATTCCACACCAATAACCTTACAATTTAGAGCATAGGGCAAAGCAGTGGAGTAGTGTACCCCCCCGCAGCATGACATGTATCACACATAGGGGATGTATCAGGAAATATCCTATGCAGCTTAGTAACCTTGAATTGTATGAGACGATGTCTGGAGTTAATGGAGCAGTTGTGGATATACTCCAAGCTATCTTCCCAGTCTGCCACAGAAATGTCAGTCCCTAGCTCTTCCTCCCATTTTGCCTTAATGGCATCTGTAGAAGGTGTGCTAACAGATTGAAAAGTGTCATATAGACGAGATATCAGTTTGCCTGAGGTAGGACATCTTTTTATGCATCCGTCAAACATGGAGGGTTTAGCATTTCCAAATGCCGGAAGATGTTTTCTAACAGTCTCTAATCTGTAGTTATCTGAAAAAGTTACTTCTGGAAAGATTATAGGTTTCCCTCAGAAAATCAAAGGAGGCAAAGGTCCCTTCTATATATAGATCCCCTATGGTATTTATCCCTAGCTCTCCCCATTGCTCAAAGGTATTATCAAGGTTAGAGGGGGCAAAGGAGGGATTCCTCGCAATAGGGAGCAGGAATGATATTGGTCTAAGGTCAAAGTGGACCTTAATTTGCTTCCAGATTTAATTTAATATTTTCAATTTATAATACAGTTATTATACTGTAATAATAACCAGCAACATACATAGTTAAAAACTGTTTTAATAAAAAAAAAGGTTAAGCATGAAAGTTCAAACTGAAATTAATCTTCACTCTACACAATTATCAAAAATTAAATATCATGGCTGCCCCTCTACTGCATGAAACTGCTCCTACTTAAACTGCTATCATTTCATAAAAAATCATATATAATAATTCAGATGTATTTACACTATGACAGATCATCAGTCTATGAACTCTATGAGCTTGAAGAGGCACTTCTCACTATCTTATGGTGGCGTGTTTTCATGGATGCCAAAGGAAGCAAGGCTTCCCCTAAAAAAAATTGACCAAGAAAAAATAATTGTGTTTAATAATTTTCCTTCAATTCGCAAGAGGCTGAATGTACAGTATCTCACAGGAGAAAGCATCCGAACAAGCGAAACAGCACCCCTCTGTCTTTGTATGTGTAGGCCATCTATCTGATGCTGTCTGGTCCAAAAGAGTATGACATTGTTGCTCCCATTGCATTGAATGCAAGGGAAGCCAGCGAGCATCTGGCCTCACTTGATAAAAAAAGTATAAAATAATAGCCAATCAGCGTTGAGCTAAACTGAGTGAGCTCAACTGTGAATGGTCCTGGCGCACCAAAAAAAAGTGTCAATGGGAAGCCAGTTTGGATTTGACATCACTCCTATCAAATCGTATTGAGAGCAAACGTCATTGAAAGAAACAACTTGAATTGTTGCATCTCGTTGTGTTGTTGTCCTCAGGTGGCTAGCTAGCTAGCTAAAATGGACCCTTTCCTAAATTAGCCATGGACGGAGATAGGGATTTGGACTTGTGGTTTTACTTAATTCTCCATACTGGCCAATGATTATAACTGCGATTTTGATCCAACCATTAATTCATACATTGTGCTGCTGGCCTGAGAGGATGGAAGTTCAATATGTAGCTAGATGTAGAAGGTTAATGTTAACTAGCTAACGTTGCCCATGAGAGGAAGTTAGGCTAGCGAGCAAGCATTTTAGCCAGGTAGCCTAGGACAACAAAAAATAAAAGCGTGTACTGTATGACAGAGTGATAGACCGTTTTGTCAACATGAAAGAGAGGAGGATGGCATTGGCGTTTCTCTACAAGTAGGGTGAGTCAACATGTTTTTTCTACTTGCACGCACGCACACACACAGAAATCAGAACCATGGACAGCCACATCATATTTAGCTTACGTTGATTGGACTAAATTGTTTTAGGTATCTTTTAGTTGTCACTGTATTAGACTAAGCATAGGTGATTTGTTGATGTTGAAATGTTGAAGTTGAAATGGTGCTGGAATAGTGGAGGCAGCTCCTGTTTTCTTTGCGACTTGTGGTAACTCTCCATGGTTCTAAATCAATAGTTGTTTAGTGGTCTGAAAATGTCAGAAACATTACCTTGCTTGACCATGCTGTAGGTCATTTAACTGTTGTTACATGCAGTATGCTTTGTTACCGCAAAAATGGAAGAGGCAAGTGGAAGGGGGGAAAGTAAGCATTAAAGACCAATATTGGTTAAAGAAAATGGTGATAAAAAAGTATACCAGTTTAATTTAAGGACAAAATAATTGACAGTTGTGCCATATAGATTGCAAAATAGTTGGGAAGAGATTTTCGATGTACCGATTCCATGGCACATGGTTTATGAACTGATATGCAAATCAACGCCGGATTCAAAACGTATAATTTTCCATTTAAAATTCTTGCAACCAATAGAATACTTCACCGGACAGAGGTTGCTCTCCAGTTTTGTGATGAAACAAAGGTGTGGTTGAATATATTCTGCCACTGTGTCTTCTTATTTCCTTGGCCTTTAGGTTTATATATCACAGTTGCAAGGAAAATGAACTAACAGGTTATATAGCAAACAACGCAATTATCACAACACATAGGTTGTAATATGGCTTTTTTTTCTGGCTTCTCATGTTATCTTACCTGTTGGTTTGTGGCCTCTCGCTCCCTCTCTGTCTGTTCATGGCTGTCACTCTCCTGCCATTATCATGATAACACCAAACAAAGTCTAAACACATGAAACACACCTTCATGACCCATAATCACTGTGGTGAAGTTAAAGACATTAAGCTTAAAGCACTCACATTTTCAAGCTAGTTTGCCAGGGGTGGTGTGCTGGCTATTGCCAATAACCTTACAGCCCTTTGAAAAAAAACCTCTTATGTCCCCTTTTTTGCTCTTGTTGACTGGTGGCACACCCGTTGCTAACTTGCTGACCCTATGATGAAGACAGTGATTGTGCATGTAATTCTGTAGCTAGAAGGTATTCTTGGCTTCAAAACATTCACTATCAGTTTTTCACACAACCAGAACTACCCAGCGTTAACTTGTTTTTCTAAATATAGGTCTGGCGGATGTTTGTTTTTTTGAGGGGGAGAGGGACATAAATTTTTAATTTTTAATTATTATTTTAATTTTATATATATATATTTTTTGTGGGTAGATCAGCTTTAATATTACAGATAGATTGTAACTTCCATCAATGTAATTGTCTGCATCACTTCCAATCTCCCATAAGTATTTAGTCAGCCAACAATTGTGCAAGTTCTCCCACTTAAAAAGATGAGAGAGGCCTGTAATTTTCATCATAGGTACACGTCAACTATGACAGACAAAATGAGATTTTTTTTCTCCAGAAAATCACATTGTAGGATTTTTAATGAATTTATTTGCAAATTATGGTGGAAAATAAGTATTTGGTCAATAACAAAAGTTTCTCAATACTTTGTTATATACCCTATGTTGGCAATGACACAGGTCAAATGTTTTCTGTAAGTCTTCACAAGGTTTTCACACACTGTTGCTGGTATTTTGGCCCATTCCTCCATGCAGATCTCCTCTAGAGCAGTGATGTTTTGGGGCTGTCGCTGGGCAACACGGACTTTCAACTCCCTCCAAAGATTTTCTATGGGGTTGAGATCTGGAGACTGGCTAGGCCACTCCAGGACCTTGAAATGCTTCTTACGAAGCCACTCCTTCGTTGCCCGGGCGGTGTGTTTGGGATCATTGTCATGCTGAAAGACCCAGCCACGTTTCATCTTCAATGCCCTTCCTGATGGAAGGAGGTTTTCACTCAAAATCTCACGATACATGGCCCCATTCATTCTTTCCTTTACACGGATCAGTCGTCCTGGTCCCTTTGCAGAAAAACAGCCCCAAAGCATGATGTTTCCACCCCCATGCTTCACAGTAGGTATGGTGTTCTTTGGATGCAACTCAGCATTCTTTGTCCTCCAAACACGACGAGTTGAGTTTTTACCAAAAAGTTCTATTTTGGTTTCATCTGACCATATGACATTCTCCCAATCCTCTTCTGGATCATCCAAATGCACTCTAGCAAACTTCAGACGGGCCTGGACATGTACTGGCTTAAGCAGGGGGACACGTCTGGCACTGCAGGATTTGAGTCCCTGGCGGCGTAGTGTGTTACTGATGGTAGGCTTTGTTACTTTGGTCCCAGCTCTCTGCAGGTCATTCACTAGGTCCCCCCGTGTGGTTCTGGGATTTTTGCTCACCGTTCTTGTGATCATTTTGACCCCACGGGGTGAGATCTTGCGTGGAGCCCCAGATCGAGGGAGATTATCAGTGGTCTTGTATGTCTTCCATTTCCTAATAATTGCTCCCACAGTTGATTTCTTCAAACCAAGCTGCTTACCTATTGCAGATTCAGTCTTCCCAGCCTGGTGCAGGTCTACAATTTTGTTTCTGGTGTCCTTTGACAGCTCTTTGGTCTTGGCCATAGTGGAGTTTGGAGTGTGACTGTTTGAGGTTGTGGACAGGTGTCTTTTATACTGATAACAAGTTCAAACAGGTGCCATTAATACAGGTAACGAGTGGAGGACAGAGGAGCCTCTTAAAGAAGAAGTTACAGGTCTGTGAGAGCCAGAAATCTTGCTTGTTTGTAGGTGACCAAATACTTATTTTCCACCATAATTTGCAAATAAATTCATTAAAAATCCTACAATGTGATTTTTTTCCCTCAATTTGTCTGTCATAGTTGACGTGTACCTATGATGAAAATTACAGGCCTCTCTCATCTTTTTAAGTGGGAGAACTTGCACAATTGGTGGCTGACTAAATACTTTTTTCCCCCATGTACATATCCTTTTAAAATATATATTTCCTTTTATTACTTTCCAACCACACCACCCCTTCCCTAATTGGATAATAATAGTAATTGGAGCTCTGCCCAAGCAAGGCATTTGATTGGTTTGACGTGTTGCAAGGCGTCACTGATTTACACTGTGTTTCAGCTACTTTCTGCCATTGACTTTACCAGGCTTTCCGATTAGGGAAGCCTGGTTCTTGACAAGGCTACATTGCATCCACCTAAAGGGTCAGACGTCCCGGGCGACCCCCAAAGTCCACCACAAGTCCAGAAGCCAAGGCAGGGGCCTCCGACAGCGCCATCCTGCTGCCCGTGTGCCATTCTGACATTGCTTCTCTGGTCGACAGACTGCATGCTCCGCTGCTCTCAGGCCAGTAAGTCTCTGACACTGGCCAGGCTTCCGCTGGCAACCGTCAACCCAGACCACCTTGCCAGGCTGGAAGGACCGGTCTTCAGCCCGGGTGCCAGCCGCTCTCCTCTGTTTCTTTTTTTCTGCCTCCAACACACGGCACCGACTGTAGATTTGACGACAGCCAACCGAGTAGAACTTATCTCTCAGGCGCTGGAGGGTCTCTGTCTTCTAGGAGCAGTGGAGGTTCCTCAGAGGATGAAGGGGAGGACCATCCTCCTCAGTGAATTTCTATTTTTTATAGTGAAAAATTAAAAGAAGTTATCCTTTTTAGATAAAACTATACTAAATATATTCACGTCACCAAATAATTGATTAAAACACACTGTTTTGCAATGAAGGTCTACAGTAGCCTCAGCAGCACTCTCTGGGATAGCACCATGGTGTAGACAGCTAGTTTCTGTCCTCCTCTGCGTACATTGACCTCAATACAAAACCGAGGAGGCTCGTGGTTCTCACCCCCTTCCATAGACTTACACAGTAATTATGACAACTTCCGGAGGATGTCCACCAACCTATCAGAGCTCTTGCAGCATGAACTGACATGTTGTCCACCCAATCAAAGGATCAGAGAAAGGACTGAAAGCATAAGCTACAGCTAGCTAGCACTGTAGTGTATAACATGTGGTGAGTAGTTGCCTCAAAGAGAGAGAAAGAAAATAGTTGAACAGTTTTGAACAAATTAATTTCTTAAAACATGAAGGAGCAGCAAGAGAGAGAGAGTGCGAGAGAGAGCTAGCTATATTTCGTTGTATTATTTTCACTTACTTAGCTAGCGAATGCAGCTAGATAGTTCAGCCTACTCAAACACCCGGCTCAAACAGAGAGGGATGCTATGTTAGCAAACTGGCTATGGCTACACTGGAACTCTTCCAAGTCAAGGTAAGCTTTTGGTTTTATTAATTTATTGCCACCGGGGCCGGCCGGTGTAACTGCTAAACTCCTTACTGTACACTGATTGTAGCGGGTTTACTAACGCGTTAGTCCTAGTAGCTATGTTGACTATGACATTAGCTAATATGGTGACAACGATGTAGGCTGTGTGTAGCGATTAGCGTTTATAGTATGAAGGTTTGGCTTGGAAAGTTTTTTTTGCCTGGTCACAGACAGCTGTTGTGTTGTACACCGAAGGGAAAAGGTGAGAGGAGGAGAGAACGTTGATGCGAGAAGGAATTATACAACGAGCAAAGTGATCATGCTGATTGTTTGTGGCTGCTATGAAAGTTAAATTGAGCTGGAATATGAGAAGTAGGCCTTCTCGCAGTGGAGAAGCAGCAGGAGGAGACGCTACTCCAGGCAGGCTTCTGGCCGGCCTGCAGCCATCCCTGCACAGTTGCCAACACTGGGTCAGCTTCCTGTTCATCCAAAGCCTCCAAAGAGAACATTCACCCTGTCTGCCACCTGGATGGTGACCCTGCCCACCCGTCGGGGCACACGCGTGTAGTCTCAACACTTGCTCTGGAGCGCAAACTGTGGATATCCCTCTCTAGTGTAGTACCTCATATCTGGGGTGCCAAGGATCTCTCCATTCTTCCTTCGGCTACCTGCCAGGTTATCCTGCATGTTTTCACTTGCGTCTCTCCAATCAAACCTGAGCTTCAATATTGTAGTCAGGGACACATGGCACTGCCATTTCCTGCTGGTTCCATCCATTCAGCCACGGCGCTAGCTGGAACTGTGCTAAATACGGCTCCCAAGGCTCTGTTCCACTATAACAAGCTACCTTCATGGTCCCTCCCAGGGGACCTTCATCTTCCAACGGCCGCTCTTCTTCCATCTGCTGCTGTGTGGAGCGCCCATGTGGCAACGCATCTTCATACAGAAATACATTATCTATATAAGTATTCAGACCCTATGCTATGAGACTCGAAATTGAGCTCAGGTGCATCCTGTTTCCATTGACCATCCTTAAGATGTTTCTACAACTTGATTGGAGTCCACCTGTGGTAAATTCTATTGATTGGACATGATTTGGAAAGGCACACACCTGTCTATATAAGGTCCCACAGTTGACAGTACATGTCAGAGCAAACACCAAGCCATGAGGTCGAAGGAATTGTCCGTAGAGCTCTGAGACAGGATTGTGTCGAGACACAGATCTGGGGAAGGGTACCAAAAAGTTTCTGCAGCATTGAAGGTCCCCAAGAACACAGTGGCCTCCATCATTCTTAAACGGAAGAAGTTTGGAACCACCAAGACCTTTCCTAGAGTTGGCCGGCCGGCCAAACTGAGCAATCGGGGGAGAAGGGCCTTGGTCAGGGAGGTGACCAAGAACCCGATGGTCACTCTGACAGAGCTCCAGACTTCCTCTGTGGAGATGGGAGAACCTTCCAGAAGGACAACCATCTCTGCAGCACTCCACCAAATTAGGCCTTGATGGTGGAGTGGCCAGACGAAAGCCACTCCTCAGTAAAAGGCACATGACAGCCCGCTTGGAGTTTGCCAAAAGGCACCTAAAGGACTCTCAAGATTCTCGGGTCTGATGAAACCAAAATGTAACTCTTTGGGCTGAATGCCAAGCGTGATGTCTGGACGAAACCTGGCACCATCCCTACGGTGAAGCATGGTGGTGGCAGCATCATGCTGTGGGGATGTTTTTCAGCGGCAGGGACTGGGAGACTAGTCAGGATCGAGGGAAAGATGAACTGAGCAAAGTACAGAGAGATCCTTGATGAAAACCTGCTCCAGAGCGCTCAGGAACTCAGACTGGGGCGAAGGTTCACCTTCCAACAGGACAACGACCCTAAGCACACAGCCAAGACAATGCAGGAGTGGCTTCGGGACAAGTCTCTGAATGTCCTTGAGTGGCCCAGACAGAGCCCGGACTTGAACATCTCTGGAGAGACCTGAAAATAGCTGTGCAGCGACACTCCCCATCCAACCTGACAGAGCTTGAGAGGATCTGCAGAGAAGAATGGGAGAAACTCCCCAAATACATGTGTGCCAAGCTTGTAGCGTCATACCCAAGAAGACTCGAGGCTGTAATCGTTGCGAAAGATGCTTCAACAAAGTACTGAGTAAAGGGTCTGAATACTTATGTAAATGTGATATTTCCTGTTTTTTTTTGTTATACATTAGCAAAAATGTCTAAAAACCTGTTTTTGCTTTGTCATTATGGGGTATTGTGTGTAGATTGATGAGGGGTGAAAAAACAATTTAAGCAATTTTTGAATAAGGCTGTAAAAGTCAAGGGGTCTGAATTTTTTCCGAATGCGCTGTACACTGAGTGTACAAAACATTAGACTGACCAGTCAATGACATAGACTGACCAGGTGAATCCAGGTGAAAGCTATGATCCCTTATTGATGTCACCTGTTAAATCCACTTCAATCAGTGTATATGAAGGGGAGGAGACAGGTTAAAGAATGCTTTTTAAGCCTTTAGACAATTGAGACATGGATTGTGTATTTGTGCCATTCAGAGGAATTTAAGTGCCTTTGAACTGGGTATGGTAGTAGGTTCCAGGCACACTGGTTTGAGTGTGTCAAGAACTGCAACCCTGCTGGGTTTTTCACGCTCAACATTTTCCCGTGTGTGTATCAAGAATGATCCACCACCCAAAGGACATTCAGCCAACTTGAAACAAATGTGGGAAGCAATGGAGTCAACATGGGCCAGCATCCCTGTGGAACGCTTTTGACACCTTGTAGTCTATGCCCTGACAAATTGAGGCTGTTCTGAGGGCAAAAGGGGGTGCAACTCAATATTAGGTTACTAATGTTTTGGACACTCAGTGTCAGTAACAGCTCTTTATTGTCACATGCACTTATATAAGTCTCATCAAGACTTCAAAGCTGGCAGTGTACATACTCAATCCTTGTTATTATCAAACACAACAGAACACATGAACTGGTATGACAATCAGTCTCACGGGTGGCAACAAAGCACTAGCCTAATGCCACACTCCCACCAAACCACGACACCCAACCAATGAGGAGGCCCCGTTGTTATACTATATCAGAGATAATGAGGCCTGCATTCACAAAGCGTCTCAGAGTAGGAGTACTGATAGGCCTACTGTAAATGATCAGTTTGACCATTTAGATTACATGGACAGGGGGGGACCTGATCCTAGATCAGCACTCTTACTCCTAGGTTTATGAATACCTACCCTGTTCTCTACAGTTGGCCGGAGGACAATTCCAAGCTGCCAAGCAACAAGTTATTAATCATGATTAGTCAAGGTTGTGGCTGGCAGATAATCAGTCAGACCACATATGAGACTTGTCAGCAATGGTTTAGTGCAGTCGATGTAACTGATTATAAACTCAGCAAAAAAAGAAACGTCCTCTCACTGTCAACTGCGTTTATTTTCAGAAAACGTAACATGTTTAAATATTTGTATGAACATAACAAGATTCAACAATTGAGACATAAACTGAACAAGTTCCACAGACATGTGACTAACAGAAATTGAATAATGTGTCCCTGAACAAAGGGGGGTCAAAATCAAAAGTAACAGTCAGTATCTGGTGTGGCCACCAGCTGCATTAAATAATAATAATATGCCATTTAGCAGACGCTTTAATCCAAAGCGATTTACAGTCATGCGTGCATACATTTTTGTGTATGGGTGGCCCCGGGGATCGAACCCACTACCCTGGCGTTACAAGCGCTGTGCTCTACCAGCTGAGCTACAGAGGACCACATTAAGGCCTACATTAAGTACTGCAGTGCATCTCCTCCTCATGGACTGCACCAGATTTGCCAGTTCTTGCTGTGTGATGTTACCCCACTCTTCCACCAAGGCACCTGCAAGTTCCTGGACATTTCTGGGGGAATGGCCTTAGCCCTCACCCTCCGATCCAACAGGTCCCAGACGTGCTCAATGGGATTGAGATCCGGGCTCTTCGCTGGCCATGGCAGAACACTGACATTCCTGTCTTGCAGGAAATCACGCACAGAACGAGCAGTATGGCTGGTGGCATTGTCATGCTGGAGGGTCATGTCAGGATGAGCCTGCAGGAAGGGTACCACATGAGGGAGGAGGATGTCTTCCCTGTAACGCACAGCGTTGAGATTGCAAGCAATGACAACAAGCTCAGTCCAATGATGCTGTGACACATTGCCCCAGACCATGACGGACCCTCCACTTCCAAATCGATCCCACTCCAGAGTACAGGCCTCAGTGTAACGCTCATTCCTTCAACGATAAACGCGAATCCGACCATCACCCCTGGTGAGACAAAACCACAACTCGTCAGTGAAGAGCACTTTTTGCCAGTACTGTCTGGTCCAGCGACGGTGGGTTTGTGCCCATAGGCAACGTTGTGGCCGGTGATGTCTGATGAGGACCTGCCTTACAACAGGCCTACAAGGCCTCAGTCCAGCCTCTCTCAGCCTATTGCGGACAGTCTGAGCACTGATGGAGGGATTGTGCGTTCCTGGTGTAACTCAGGCAGTTGTTGTTGCCATCCTGTACCTGTCCCGCAGGTGTGATGTTTGGATGTACCGATCCTGTGCAGGTGTTGTTACATGTGGTCTGCCACTGCGAGGATGATCAGCTGTCCGTCCTGTCCCCCTGTAGCGCTGTCTTAGGCGTCTCACAGTACAGACATTGCAATTTATTGCCCTGGCCACATCTGCAGTCCTCATGCCTCCTTGCAGCATGCCTAAGGCACGTTCACACAGATGAGCAGGGACCCTGGGCATCTTTCTTTTGATGTTTTTCAGAGTCAGTAGAAAGGCCACTTTAGTGTCCTAAGTTTTCATAACTATGACATTAATTGCCTACCATCTGTAAGCTGTTAGTGTCTTGACGACCGTTCCACAGGTGCATGTTCATTCATTGTTTATGGTTCATTGAACAAGCATGGGAAACAGTGTTCAAACCCTTTACAATTAAGATCTGTGAAGTTATTTGGATTTTTACGAATTATCTTTGAAAGACAGGGTCCTGAAAAAGGGACGTTTCTTTTTTTGCTGAGTTTATATGAAATAACATAGGATACATCAATATAGTTTGCGGTACTCTATGACATGTTATGAAGAACACAGTGTACAGGCAGCACTTCTCAGTGGATGCCAAGAGCGTTGTCTACTTTTGAAGTAGTTCAGGTATTGAACACAAGATGGAGACAAAGCATTAAATATCATTATGGGTGATCTCTTTTTACTCTGAAGAAATATATATCTGTGTGTGTGTGTGTGTGTGTGTGTGTGTGTGTGTGTGTAAGTGAGTGAGTGAGAGAGAGAGAGAGAAGGGGACAGTGAGGGAGAAAGGAGAGAGGAGAGAGAGAGAGGGAGAGAGAGATAATTTCATCTGATGACCCATTTAGAAGGTTAAACTTAGACGTACCTTTTCTGATGTAGCCTTGTATTAACTTACAGTATACCCATTTACAGCCAGTTAAATTATCTTGCTTTTATACCTAGATATATGTAAGCCTGTAGCAGTTTAAATAATTCAGTTAGCTTTTAACTGAGACGTTCTAGCAGTAATTCACTAATGTAAACAGAGGAAATATATATATATATACAGTACCAGTCAAAAGTTTGTACACACCTACTCATTAAAGGGTTTTTCTTTATTTTTACTATTTTCTACATTGTAGAATAATACTGAAGACATCAAAACTATGAAATAACACATATGGAATCATGTAGTGACCAAAAAAGTGTTAAACAAATCAAAATATATGTTATATTTGAGATTCTTCAAAGTAGCCACCCTTTGCTTTGATGACAGCTTTGCACACTCTTGGCATTCTCTCAACCAGCTTCACCTGGAATGCTTTTCCAACAGTCTTGAAGGAGTTCCCACATATGCTGAGCACTTTTTGGCTGCTTTTCCTTCACTCTGCGGTCCAACTCATGCCAAACCATCTCAATTGGTTGAGGTCGGGTGATTGTGGAGGCAAAGTAATCTGATGCAGCACTCTATCACATATTCTTGGTAAAATAGCCCTTACACAGCCTGGAGGTGTGTTGGGTCATTGTCCTGTTGAAAAACAAATGATAGTCCCACTGAGCGCAAACCAGATGGAATGGCGTATCGCTGCAGAATGCTGTGGTAGCCATGCTGGTTAAGTGTGCCTTGAATTCTAAATAAATCACTGACAGTGTCACCAGCAAAGCACCCCCACACCATCACACCTCCTTCTCCATGCTTCACGGTGGAAACCACACATGCGGAGATCATCAATTAATCTGCTCTACGTCTCACAAAGACACAGCGGTTGGAACCAAAAATCTCTGATTTGGACTCATCAGATCAAAGGACAGATTTAAGGCACACCTGTTAATTGAAATGCATTCCAGCTGACTACCTCATGAAGCTGGTTGAGAGAATGCCAAGATTGTGCAAAGCTGTTGTAGTATCTGAACATTCTATATTGTTGGTTAAATGAACTCTACTTTGCTTTGCTGAAACATCTGGAAAGTATTACTATAGGGGCCCCCTAAGACAGTGGACATTGGGATATGTGGAGGCCAGGGATTGGTCTATTCAAAACACGCCATCTTGTGTTACATAGGATATATACCATGTTTTAACAAAGGGACGAAGAGAGTGATCATATTTGAGATTGGGTTTGTTGCTCTCCAGATTCTGCAGAAGTCTGTAAATTGATGCTGAAATCTTTTGATATAATAAACCTTTATAATCAAAGTACAGTGTCAGCGGATTCCTTGTCAACACAGCATTGCAGCATCGTTGTTCGGCCACCACAGAAATTGGCGACGAGGATTTTGGGACGTGTTGCGTCTGTTTCAACGTTCCATCATGGGCTCCGAGCTGACTCTCGCTCCAGAGTCCGGCAGATAAGGGTGAGCTTTCTCACAACTTTGGGCGCTGGTCAGTTCGTGTGACTGTGTGTGCGTTGGGGGGACGCACCGTGACGGACCTGTGTGTGCCGTGCTGTTTGCTGTGTGATGAGTTTCCGTTCTAAATTTCTAAATTTGTTTGCGTTGGAAACAACGCAAACAGGGGGGCGTGTGTATATAATACAGGATCAAAGGAAAAAAATGAATTGATAACACTGGGCCCAGGGAAATGTGGCTTGAATAAAATAGTGAAAAAGGAAGGAATAAAATAAGGAACTAAGGAAAAAGGTATACTGATTAGGACGTCGCTGATCTACGGAAGCCATTAAACGAGGCGATCATTAGATGGGCCACAAATCCTGTGAAGTCACTAGGTGAATTTTCGGGACAGTTCCAAGGGACTGTGAGGTTGTAGAATACACATTCAATTGTATGTTACCTCTCGGTATATAGTTGATATATGTCCGAAGTAGCCTCTCATTGAATATCTGCAACTCAAGGTAGCACAAATTTAGGAAGAAAATAAGGAATAGGAGCGACGGAAGCATGCTTTTGGAATTGTATGAATGGATGCATTCTGGTTGATTGAATAGTTTTCATGTGTGTGTGAGAGAAAGAGAGTGTGTGTGTGCGTGTGTGTGCAAATAAATATGTCTCTGCTGTGTTTCAGCTGTGTGTCGACTCATGCTATGATAAGATTTTATGTTAGACATATATACATATATATGTTGTGGTTGAGAACAGGGGTTTTAGTTTTTTTGTAAGGAAATCTGTTAATTACGGTTAAAACCTTATGAGTCTCCATTTGAGAGAACGTTTTCAAATTTGTTAAAATCTATGAGCCCCCGGGAGGACATTATGATTGTATAGAGAGGATTTGTAATGGATAAGAAAATAACTATAAATCTGCAGATTGGAGTAGAATGGGTGAAGAAAGAGGAGAGAGAAAATAGACTAAAGTAAAGTTAAGAAACTTCGAAGTAGGATTTGTGTACTATGTTTTGTGTTGGTTTGTGCGTTTTGTTCAGTGTTACTGTTGTCTGTGTGGTAAATGTGGTTTGTTGGAAAGAACGGAGAGACAGCTGGTCTGTCTGCTGTTTGACTTAGAGAAAAGTTACTTGCGGGAGCGCTCCTCTCACCCTGAAGTCGCACTAATAAATGAACTACGCATGTGTGGCGTTCTAGGGTTTGTAGTTAAACAGAACGAATATGCCACTCCCCTGCCTGCACTGAGCTGCTGGGACACGCAGACTTATAGCTGAAAAAAGAAAGGGGGAGATTTTGAGTACACACAAATAAAGTAATCTGTTTGTTAAAGTGGCTGTTGCGTAACTATGAACCTATTTGATTGAGATTCATTGAATTTATAAATGGGGGCTATGTTGACAGATAAAAAAAAAAAAAAAAAAATGTTATTGCGCTATTTATAATATTCCTGAGTTAAGCTGTTTGCTTATTTCTTAGCGCGAATGTGAACATAGGTATGTCTAAAAGGGTATTGTATGGTTGAAATAACCCAGTGAGTACATAAAAGACTAAATTGTTGTCTGTTTCTTTTGTTCTCCTGTGGTGTGAGAGACGAGAGGGAGGAGACAGAGAGAGAGGAGGTGCTGACCAGTGCGTCACGCGACAGCGTGTGCTGTTCCGGATCCAGTCCAATTAAGGCCAGTACTGTTCTATCCACAAACTTACTTTCCCTTACAGGATATTATAGATGAAGGGCATTTATCTGTTTGTGTATGCCTAGAATATTTCATGTTGTGACCATTTAACAGGGACTTGGCAACAGACTGATCAATTGATGTAATTGAGAATTGCACATTGAAGTTTTTTTGTGCATGGGTTGTTTTGATTAGAGTTGTGTTGGAAATCCAGCACTGAGATTATTCTGTAAAATTAAGGTGATTGGGTGCTTATTAAGCAATTGGTTTGTGGGTGCTGTAGTGTTGCTGGATTACAGGTCTTTCTTTTTGATTGCTCTGAAGTTGACTAGTTTCCTTTACTTTTCTTTATCGGATGTGGTAAGATTGCCACTAATCAATAATTTGGTAGAAAAAAATAAAAAATAAAAATAGGAGGGAATGATACATAGCTTAAAGTATTTTTTGGTTTACAAATTAATTAGTTTAAAATAATAATAATAATAAAATAATTCACAATAAAGGAATATAAAAGAGTTGTTACAATGCGGAAAAAGGACATAAAAACTATGAAAGTAATTACTCCTGTTGTAGTACAAAATAGTAACCCTTTAGTTAATGGTATTGTAAGGTTATCTGGAAAATGGAATAAACGTTGGCCTGACATTGAACAACCATGGCCAGTGGAAGGGACTCTTAACCCAGACGTAATTAAAGTAATGCAAGTGCTTGTGTCCACATATAAGGCAGATCAAAAGAAGGGGAAAAAAGGGGAACAGCGTAAAGAAAAGAGACAAAGAGAGCTGGGTGTTCTTAAATTGTTTGAAAATGAGGGACAAAAACTGATAAAAGATACAAAATATAAAAGAGACAGAGGTATAGAGAAAATGGCAAAAGAGGCGAAGGTAACAGAAAAACTAATGGCAGAAGTCAATACACCTTTCTCACATAAGGATTCAGCAAAAAGACCCCCACCTTACGAGGAAGAAGTAGAGTTTAAGGACGTCTATCCTCAGCTTCCAGTGATCATTCAGGAGGGTGATTATTGCATCAGAGATGAAGATGAACAAATAATAGAGAGAGGATAAGCAGAAACGACCATAAAGATGAATCCAAACTCCAAAAGTAAGAAGAAAACGACATGTCTGGAAACTAAGGGTAGAGTGAGGTTCAGGAGGATGGAATTTGAAGATGATGATGATGATGATCAGAGTGATTCAGAAGAGATCATGGGTGGATATGACCCTGTGATCAGACGGAGGTTGGCCATAGCGGAAAGAAGGGGTGATGGAAGTTATAAGAAGAAGGATACAGGAGATTCGATCTCTGATGAAAGTGAAGATGGAGACAGCGATGAAGATTTGGAGATTAAAGGTGCTTCATGTTCAAGAGGATTTTATCCTACAATGACTAGCACAGAAGAAATAGAAAGAGATATAGATCGATGCATATCATGCTTGGATAAGGCGAATAATTTAGAAGAAGTAAGAGAATTGGAAGAACAACTCAAGAAGTTGAAGATACAGAAGGAAAAACTGCTGAAAAAATAATCCCAAAAATTGGAGAGGAGGTATACATTGAGGTCAAGAAAAGGGAGCACAAGTAAGAAGATGATGCCAGTGATAATCCGAGGACAGAATCTGGAGTATAAGCCTTTGCAGAATACCGATATGTCAGATATACTTGAGAAGCTGCCTACTCTTCAAGATGGAGCATATCCTTGGATTTCAAAGTTGGAAGAAATTACGGTGGGAACACAGTCTGCCATAGGAGACATTAAGAGCCTTTTGGCTAATCTCCTTGGGATTCCAGGAATGGAAGACATTTTTCAGAGAGCTGGACTTAATCGATATATGGGGACTGCGGTGAATGATCCTGAGTTGTTAGCTGCAAGTAGAAATAGGCTGTGGAGAGCACTGAAAGATACGTTTCCAACAAATGTGCATCCTGACAACATTCTGATTGACCCACTAGGACAACAAGAAAATCAGAGAGCCTATGTATCAAGAGCTCATCAAGTGTGGAGAAATATTACCGGAAATGATCCAGATGTGAGTCAAATAGAGCAGTCAATTTTGCGAGCTAAACTGCAGATGGGGCTGCCCTCACCAGTAAGGAGCAAACTGGCAGAGGTGGTTGGAGTTGGAAGCATGGCAAAAGGTGTCTATCCAGATCATATAGCCCATCAAGTGGATCTATACAGGAAAAAGGAACACAACCAGAAAGAACAGGACCAAGAAACTCTCAGAAAACTCAATCAAATACAACTGGTGGAGAATAAGAAGAAGGAGAAGAAATAGGCTTTGGTTATGTAGAATCAGTGTTCACCAAATCAACAATCACTGCTACAGCTTCAACTGAACCAGGTCCAACCGCAATTGTCCTAGCCACCACTAGTGGGACCAGTTGTTTCATATCCATAGCCAGTTTCCGGACAGACACAGAATTGGAGAGGAAGAGGACGAGAAGGCTTAGGAAGAGGAAGAGGAGGAAGATTTAATCCATACTTCCAGCAATCTTCAGAAGTGTGTTATAATTGTGGACAGGTTGGTCACTTTGCCCGTGAGTGTAATGGGCCAGGAGGAAACACCAGAGGAAATTTCAGAGGAAGATACAGGGGCCAGTCAAGATCATTTGGAGGACCGGTGAACCCTTATAGGGGCCCGGAGCCAAGATTCTAGAGGTGCCCAGAAGATCCGAAAGGGGGATGTCAGCTGGTAGCATCAGGACCGAAAAAAGATCCAACAATTGAGGTGAAAGTAAACAACCGACCATTGGAAGTGATGGCGGATAGCGGAGCTGCTTTCCCCTGTGTTCGGCCTGAAGATGCTACACATCTCCCTATGTCCAATCAACTGATTCGGACAATTGGATTTGAGGGAGTGAAACAGCTGATTCCTCTTACGGAACCAATTGAGCTCTGCTATAAAAATCAGAAAACTACAATACCCATACTGGTATCGGAAAATACACCTATTGCATTGTTGGGAAGAGATGCATTGTGTAGATTGAATTGTACAATAAAATGTACGCCAGATGGCTGTCTGGTAGAAGTGCCAAAAGAAACGGTTACCTTTGAGAGCTATGGTTAAGGATACTGGGAATGGTCAACTCCATAGCAATCTTTCCTGGACACAGGAAGGCCTTGTAGCATTTGAAACGATCAAACAGAGGTTACAATAAGCACCAGCACTCACACTACCAGACTACTCTAAGAATTTCTTGCTATATGTGTCTACTTCTACTGGAGGTAAATATGCTTTTGCAGTTCTTTGTCAGCCGACAGGTACAGGGAGGAATCCTCAACCTATTTCCTACTACTCTACTGCCTATTCAGAAGTAGAACTAGGGCTACCACTGTGCTACAGAGCAATGGTGGGAGTATATTCAATGTATGACAAAGCATCATCTGTTACGATGGGTTACCCAGTAACAATTCTTACCCATCATAGTCTCAGAAATCTTCTGAACTATGGAAAATATACATTGACTATGCCTAGGCTCAGAGACTATCATAGGCTCTTAGAGCAGGAAGATGTCACCCTAGTGAGGTGTGATACGGTGAATCCAGCTGAGAATTTGTCAACTTCAGAGGATGGTGAGCCACATGATTGTGTTCAAGAAGCAGAGAAATACTTGAGGCTTAGATCAGATGTGCAAGCCCTTCCATTACGTGAGGCAGACCTGGAGTATTGGACTGATGGGTCTTGTTATCGTGTGGGAGATAAATTGTGTGCTGGCTATGCAGTAGTTAAAGCCCAAGGAACTGGATTTGTTGTTGAAAAGGCTGAAGTAATACCACAGCCTGCGTCCGCACAACTTGCTGAACTTGTGGGGCTAACAGAAGTGTGTTTGTTAGCAGAAGGAAAGCGAGTGACGATATATACTGATTCTGCATATGCACATAGTGTATGTCATTTGTTTGGAGCAGTGTGGAAAGGTCGAGGGTTTAAGAAAACTGATGGTTCTCCGATACAACGTCATGCGCAAATAATGAAACTGTTGCATGCTATGATGAAGCCTAAAGAGATAGCGATAGCTAAGTGTGCAGCTCATAAAACAGATGTGTCAAAAGTCACACAAGGGAACAAAGCTGCTGATGAAGCTGCAAAAGCCGTCACAGGAGCGGACAAATTGGGCAAGGTTTTTCTGATCACTCATGGAGTGGACTTGGAAGACAAAATTACGCTTAAGGATGTGATTTTGATGCAGGAAGCTGCTTCTACGATTGACAAACTGTTATGGCTAGACCGAGGTGCTGTCAAAGATGCTATGGGTCTTTGGAGAAACCATGAGGGGTTGATAGTAGCTCCTCTATTAGGTCTGATGATTCAGGAAGCACATGGGTTAGCTCATGTTGCAAGGGGGGAGGTTAGGAGAAAGATCACAAAGGAGTATGGTTTTTGGGCACCATATTTGCTTGAAAGGGTTGACTATGTCATAGGCAGGTGCACTGTCTGAAAAAATTTTTTCGCAGGGGTGTGACTGTTCTTCCTGGTTACATTCCAACACCGAGAGGTCCTATGCGTGAATTGGTTATCGACTTTGTTGATATGATAAAACCAGTTGAAGGGAAAATATATTCTGGTGGTTGTAGATAGATTTTCACGATGGCCGGAGGCATGTCCAACCAAGCGAAAAGACGCTCAGTTGGTTGCCAAGTTTTTGTATGAAGAAGTCATAAGCAGGTGGGGATTTCCCGATCGAATATCCTCAGATAATGGGAAAGAGTTTTGTGGATAAATTAGTGAAATTGATTTAGCAAAAATTGGGGAAAAAAGTCAGACCAAAAAGTTACGAAAACTAGGGTTGAAGTAACTCTAGAAATTTTTGAATATCTGATTGTGAGATAAGTTTCAAATTTCTTTGCATATTGTTGTGATATTTAGTGTTTCTTATGAATCAAAGGGGGGAAATGGAATGTGATTAATTTTTATATATCATTTTTATATTTAGATATTGATGTTTTAATTTTCATGTGTTGCTTTGCAAAAGATACTGGTTGGTGTTTTATTTTCTTCCAGAAGCATATGGGGAATGTGTAGAGTGGGATTCAAATACTCAAACATGGACAATATGAATGGACTGGAGGAAGTTGAACAAGGAAGGTGTGGAAATGTTCAGATTCCATCATCGACGTTGCATTGAAAGTCGACACTGCTGAGGAGCTGCAGTGTAGTGGACTACATTCCAGTGTCTGCAATGATTTATATACATATTTGCATGTGTAATACATAATTTGTGTCATATTCTTTCTGTATAAATTTTTTGAAGAATGATGTTTTCTGTTGTTGGGTACATGTGGGGACCTCAGATGTTTTGGTTTTTTTGACAGTTAGGGATATTGGGTCTAGGCAGGGACAGAGAGAATCCACAGGAGGGTTCGATGGGTCGACCAGCCTGAATGTGGATGGGTTTTTGATTGTATTTTGTTTTCTGAGGCTTTCATGTGTATTTGATTGTACCATAGCTTAAAATGCATTGATAAAGATTTATAAATTGATCTGTAGTACTTAGGTGGTCGCCTGAGGCAGAGGGGCCGTGAGAGAATTTTACTGTCTTGATTGATTAATTGGATATTTGGAAAGAAAGCTGCCAGACAGGTTTTTTGCTCTTACACTTCATAAAAATGTGTTCACACTCCATAAACTTGGTTTTATTGCTAAAGTTACACAAGATTTGTCATTATCCTATTCTTTTTGTTTTCGAGACTTAATTAGTCTCGAAGGGGGGAAATATGTAGTATCTGAACATTCTATATTGTTGGTTAAATGAACTCTACTTTGCTTTGCTGAAACATCTGGAAAGTATTACTATAGGGGCCCCCTAAGACAGTGGACATTGGGATATGTGGAGGCCAGGGATTGGTCTATTCAAAACACGCCATCTTGTGTTACATAGGATATATACCGAGGAGAGTGTTCATATTTGAGTTTGGGTTTGTTGCTCTCCAGATTCTGCAGAAGTCTGTAAATTGATGCTGAAATCTTTTGATATAATAAACCTTTATAATCAAAGTACAGTGTCAGCGGATTCCTTGTCAACACAGCATTGCAGCATCGTTGTTCGGCCACCACACTGTCATCAAGGCAAAGGGTGGCTACTTTGAAGAATCTCAAATATAAAATATATTTTGATTTGTTTAACACTTTTTTGGTACTACATGATTCCATATGTGTTATTTCATAGTTTTGATATCTTCACTATTATTCTACAATGTAGAAAATAGTAAAAATAAAGAAAAACCCTTGAATGAGTAGGTGTGTCCAAACTTTTGACTGGTACTGTATGTCAATTGTAAAGTATTTTGTCTGTAGAGGAGGACAAGCACCCCACTTCTGAGAGGGAACAAGATTCTTGGGCTCAGGGGGTATGTAAACACACTCCTCTTGATAACCTAGCAATTGAAGGCAGCCATTTTATTAACTGTCAACAGCAAGTTGTTGTCAGTTAAACACTAATACTAACAAACACAGCTTTGCCTTTTAAACGTTGACATGCAACAATCCAGTTAGCAGTTGTCTCAAGTCTCAGTCATTTTTATAGAAAGGAGAACATTGGTCCTAGGACATAGAAACTGGGCATGAATTCACCTGGCAGTTTATCCACTAAGGTTTGAGACTGTGAATGGCAGTTTTATCATCTTAATGTTTAAGTCAGCTGCTGTTGAGCACTAGTCAGAAAACCAGAGGGACAGAAGTCCAAACACGAAAATGAAATCACATGAATTGGACCTCGATTACATTGACCATTTGTTTTTGAAATTCCGGTTTTACTGTTCAAACTGCTTTGTCTTTGTCACTATTTATCTTTGTCCCTAGGATTCATTGGCTATGTTCCGAACCTCAAAGAGATGGTTGCTGACTGGACAGGGGAGGACGATGACAGTGATCAACTTTTCTTCACCAAGATTTATATCAACCCAGAGAAAAGAGTAGGAATCTACCTCTGTACTGATCTTGATATGGTTCTTTAAGTGGTCTCTCTCAGAACTACCTTAGCACTTTACTACCTATGCATTTCTTCTTGGTATGAGTACTGTATGTGTATTATACTCTTGTTTCTGGCTCAGGAATGCTGGAAGGTAACTCTAAACCTAACCCTAAGGTGGAGAATTCATGGATATTGTTAAGTTTGGCTTTAGAGTACAGCACTGTAAGCAGTTTGAGTTTGTACTGTTGTTTGCTTTTATTTAACCAGGTAAGTTATAGAGAACACATTCTCTTTTAAAACCTAACGACCTGACCAACAAGGATCAATGAATCATGCCGCAAAGCAGCAGAGAAACCGAGATTCTGAAAGAGGAGGCCTGCTGATACATTGGTTGCTGGTCGAATTTGAAATGTAAGAGCCGGAGACATTAATTGAAGTGTATCAATGAATTCAATGTTTAATCTACATTAGGCTTAGGCTATTATTGTGTGTAAATGTGTATTCAGAATCAGAAACATTATGATCTATCTGGCACTACAGTTCATATGACCACTGGGTTCCTCATTTGGACTGTACTGGCTGCTGTAAGAGAATCCGTGAGAGATTCGGAAAAGTAAAAGATGACTTTTATACTACATAACTTACATACTGGGCTCCCGAGTGGCGCAGTGGTCTAAGGCACTGCATCTCAGTGCTTGAGGCGTCACTACAGACTCCCTGGTTCGATTCCAGGCTGTATCACAACTGGCCTTGATTGGGAGTCCCATAGGGTGGCACACAATTGGCCCAGCGTCGTCTGTAGGTGTAGGCCGTCATTGTAAATAAGAATTTGTTCTTAACTGACTTGCCTAGTTAAATAAAGGAACGATTAAAAAAAGACTTACAGTTGAAGTCAGAAGTTTACATACACCTTAGCCAAATACATTTAAACTCAGTTCTTCACAATTCCTGACATTTAATCCTAGTAAAAATTCCCTTTCTTAGGTCAGTTAGGATCACCACTTCATTTTAAGAATGTGAAATGTCAGAATAATAGAGAGAATGATTTATTTCAGCTTTTATTTATTTCATCACATTCCCAGTGGGTCAGAGGTTTACATACACTCAATTAGTATTTGGTAGCATTGCCTTTAAATTGTTTAACTTGGGTCAAACGTTTTGGGTAGCCTTCCACAAGCTTCCCACAATAAGTTGGGTGAATTTTCGCCCATTCCTCCTGACAGAGCTGGTGTAACTGAGTCAGGTTTGTAGGCCTCCTTGCTTGCACACGCTTTTTCAGCTCTGCCCACACATTTTCTATAGGATTGAGGTCAGGGCTTTGTGATGGCCACTCCAATACCTTGACTTTGTTGTCCTTAAGCCATTTTGCCACAACTTTGGAAGTATGTTTGGGGTCATTGTCCATTTGGAAGACCCATTTGCGACCAAGCTTTAACTTCCTGACTGATGTCTTGAGATGTTGCTTCAATATATCCACATAATTTTCCTTCCTCATGATGCCATCTATTTTGTGAAGTGCACCAGTCCCTTCTGCAGCAAAACACCCCCACAGCATGATGTTGCCACCCCCGTGCTTCACGGTTGGGATGGTGTTCTTCGGCTTGCAAGCCACCCCATTTTTCCTCCAAACATAACGATGGTCATTATGGCCAAACAGTTCTATTTTTGTTTCATCAGACCAGAGGACATTTCTCCAAAAAGTACGATCTTTGTCCCCATGTGCAGTTGCAAACCGTAGTCTGCCTTTTTTTGTGGCGGTTTTGGAGCAGTGGCTTCTTCCTTGCTGAGAGGCCTTTCAGGTTATGTAAATATAGGACTTGTTTTACTGTGGATATAGATACTTTTGTACCTGTTTCCTCCAGCATCTTCACAAGGTCCTTTGTTGTTGTTCTGGGATTGATTTGCACTTTTCGCACCAAAGTACGTTCAGCTCTAGGAGACAGAACGCATCGCCTTCCTGAGCGGTATGACGGCTGCGTGGTCCCATGGTGTTTATACTTGTTTGTACAGATGAACGTGGTACCTTCAGGCGTTTGGAAATTGCTGAATCAGACTTGTGGAGGTCTACAATTTTTTTCTGAGGTCTTGGCTGATTTCTTTTGATTTTCCCATGATGTCAAGCAAAGAGGCACTGAGTTTGAAGGTAGGCCTTGAAATACATCCACAGGTACACCTTCAATTGACTCAAATGATGTCAATTAGCCTATCAGAAGCTTCTAAAGCCATGACATCATTTTCTGGAATTTTCCAAGCTGTTTAAAGGCACAGTCAACTTAGTGTATGTAAACTTCTGACCCACTGGAATTGTGATACAGTGAAGTATAAGTGAAATCTGTCTGTAAACAATTGATGGAAAAATTACTTGTGTCATGCACAAAGTAGATGTCCTAACCGACTTGCCAAAACTATAGTTTGTTAACAAGACATTTGTGGAGTGGTTGAAAAACGAGTTTTAATGACTTCAACCTAAGTGTATGTAAACTTCCGACTTCAACTGTACATTCTATATATTCTGATGACAGTATAATCCATTTGATTGCTCTCATCATTTTCACTCTCGTTACTCAGCTTCATTCATGTTGTATGAGGCTCTGGTTCACACACCACACTAATTAGTCCCTATCCTAATAGCTTGTTGCTATATGAAGCATAAGCCCCTTTAACAAAGCGGTCACCCTGCTACTGTTTTGTTAAAAAGCTGAGAGAGAGAGAAATTGAAAGAGAGAAAGAGAGAGAGATATAGAGATAGAGGGAGAGAGAGAAGGTAGCCCACCTTTTCATGAAAGGGCAGAATGAGAAGAAGACATCCATTCTCTATAGTACATGCCAAGGGGCCACGGCCCCTAATGAGTCTTCCCAAATAAATTAAAGGTGTCCTCTGAAAGGCGCTCCTCTCTTTCGCTACTTAAAGATAATTCATTATTGGTATCAATCAATGATTCTATCTCTCAGTGCCTCTTGGTTAAGGCGGGGGAGATGTGTGAATCCCAAATAGCACCCTATTTACTTTGTAGTGCACTACTTTTAACAAGGGCCAATAGAGGAGTTCACTATGTATAGGCAATAGGGTGCCATTTGGGATACTGCCAGGGAGACAGTGGCATTTAGCTCTGATTAATGAAGTGAACTTCCCTACAGCCTCCGTTGTGTCACCGAAAATCTATTCCATTTCAAAGTGACCTAGGGAGTTCGAGGGAACAGCCTATGCACTCAGCATCCAAATGCACTAAACACTAGCAGAGTGTTGACCTCCAGAGCGGTAGCTATGATTGTTGTCCTGCTGCTGAAGCAAATTATTTGTACTTCTCTTGTTTTCATAAACCAGGTTTTTTATTTTTATGTTGGATAAAAAATGTCAGACATGCCTGATGGAAACAGCTAATTTGTCATTAAACTTTCCAAATGTCGACAAAACAAAATACGCTAGATAAGACGGGATCTTTTTGTGTCTAAAATTAATTATGTGAGAAATGGCAGTGGAATAAAAATAATCTCACTCTTTTGCCCATAATAATCTCATCATGTAGGCTAACCTACCCGCATTGTATATCTGCAGAGTGGGCACATTCACTATATAACACCATATGTTTTGAACATGTGACGGAAACCCATTTGTCGTATTTTCTATTCGGTACATGGAATTTAACTGCAAAAGTTATTTTATGTGCACCACGTCATCACGCACAGTCTTTTATCTGCAACAAGTCAATTAGACGGAAAAACATCTCTGGCAGGAAAATGTGCATACAGTGGGGGAAAAAAAGTATTTAGTCAGCCACCAATTGTACAAGTTCTCCCACTTAAAAAGATGAGAGAGGCCTGTAATTTTCATCATAGGTACACGTCAACTATGACAGACAAAATGAGAAAACAAATTCCAGAAAATCACATTGTAGGATTTTTAATGAATTTATTTGCAAATTATGGTGGAAAATAAGTATTTGGTCAATAACAAAAGTTTCTCAATACTTTGTTATATACCCTTTGTTGGCAATGACACAGGTCAAACGTTTTCTGTAAGTCTTCACAAGGTTTTCACACACTGTTGCTGGTATTTTGGCCCATTCCTCCATGCAGATCTCCTCTAGAGCAGTGATGTTTTGGGGCTGTCGCTGGGCAACACAGACTTTCAACTCCCTCCAAAGAGTTTCTATGGGGTTGAGATCTGGAGACTGGCTAGGCCACTCCAGGACCTTGAAATGCTTCTTACGAAGCCACTCCTTCGTTGCCCGGGCGGTGTGTTTGGGATCATTGTCATGCTGAAAGACCCAGACACGTTTCATCTTCAATGCCCTTGCTGATGGAAGGAGGTTTTCACTCAAAATCTCACGATACATGGCCCCATTCATTCTTTCCTTTACACGGATCAGTCATCCTGGTCCCTTTGCAGAAAAACAGCCCCAAAGCATGATGTTTCCACCCCCATGCTTCACAGTAGGTATGGTGTTCTTTGGATGCAACTCAGCATTCTTTGTCCTCCAAACACGACAAGTTGAGTTTTTACCAAAAAGTTATATTTTGGTTTCATCTGACCATATGACATTCTCCCAATCCTCTTCTGGATCATCCAAATGCACTCTAGCAAACTTCAGACGGGCCTGGACATGTACTGGCTTAAGCAGGGGGACACGTCTGGCACTGCAGGATTTGAGTCCCTGGCGGCGTAGTGTGTTACTGATGGTAGGCTTTGTTACTTTGGTCCCAGCTCTCTGCAGGTCATTCACTAGGTCCCCCCGTGTGGTTCTGGGATTTTTGCTCACCGTTCTTGTGATCATTTTGACCCCACGGGGTGAGATCTTGCGTGGAGCCCCAGATCGATGGAGATTATCAGTGGTCTTGTATGTCTTCCATTTCCTAATAATTGTTCCCACAGTTGATTTCTTCAAACCAAGCTGCTTACCTATTGCAGATTCAGTCTTCCCAGCCTGGTGCAGGTCTACAATTTTGTTTCTGGTGTCCTTTGACAGCTCTTTGGTCTTGGCCATAGTGGAGTTTGGAGTGTGACCATTTGAGGTTGTGGACAGGTGTCTTTTATACTGATAACAAGTTCAAACAGGTGCCATTAATACAGGTAACGAGTGGAGGACAGAGGAGCCTCTTAAAGAAGAAGTTACAGGTCTGTGAGAGCCAGAAATCTTGCTTGTTTGTAGGTGACCAAATACTTATTTTCCACCATAATTTGCAAATAAATTCATAAAAAATCCTACAATGTGATTTTCTGGAATTTATTTTCTCAATTTGTCTGTCATAGTTGACGTGTACCTATGATGAAAATTACAGGCCTCTCTCATCTTTTTAAGTGGGAGAACTTGCACAATTGGTGGCTGACTAAATACTTTTTTTCCCCACTGTATTGTTTTATGCTGATTTTAGAATAGTCGCATGAAAATCTGCCGCTAATTGGATGGAATCTTAGCTACTAACATGAGGCAAGCTATAATGACACTTAAGCCAACTCAAATGCCTGCTCTCTCAGTCTATAAAGGGGTGATGATGATTGGAATGGTGACGATGATGATTATGGTGATAGTGATGATGATGTGATACCGATGATGAAGAAGGCTATTTGTATGATTTCTAAGAAGACTACATTGTATGTCTGCCAGTGGTTATATTATGACTGTAGCAAAACAGTACTTATTTAACATGCATTCAACAGGCCCTGTGGAACAATTTGACCCTTTCCATGTCTCATATCTGTCATAATATGCGCTGGGCATGAATGGTTGAGTACTATCTAGCGAAAAGGATTCCCCCTGTCTTGCACATATCTAATTCATTTTTAATAGATAAACATTTGGTGATAGATGATAACATGCACACACACGACACGCACGTTGTACGAATGTACACACACACACTTTATGGTCACTCACAATTCCACTAAGAGCCAGTGTCAGAGATGGGAAAACTCTGGTTCTTTTGTGTCCCAGTGCAATTTCAGGAAGGATGAACGACAACCAGGCAAGTTTCATAATTAATCATCGTTTATTTGGAAAACTTAGGAAGTATCTCTTAAAAATGGTGGTACAAAAATGTGCAATGTCTTTTTAAAAGACTCTTCACAAAAATAGCAATTCCTCAATTTTTTTTACTATTGTGAGAGATTTATTATTTTTATAATTGATGGGATGACTAACTTAGAAATAATGCATTCTAGACTGGGCTAATGTAGGTTGTGTCACCTAGCAAGCTGTGATGGATGTGAAGAGCTGTTTTAAGGGGTAAAATGAGATAAGGATTTGTGTCTCCAAATACTAGACTATACTGGTTCTTTGTGATCTGTGAACCATCCTTGGACATAGGAATGGTGTCTAGGGGAGCTGGCTCTTCTTACTATGACAGGTTGTTATGATAAACGTATGCCTGGTAACAGAAGAGGCGGGGGACTAGCCTGTGTGCCAACGGACAGGCTGAGTAAGTCTAAACCACGCTCAAGTCTCTACTCTGATTGGCCAGCAGAGAGGTGGGAAACTCTCTCTATAAGAGTATTTGAAGAACAATCTGAAACAATGGATTAGTTCTCTGAAGTGCCCTGCGAGGTATTTCAAAGAGCCCGTATATACGAAACATCATATTTACCATTGAAGGTTTTTGCATTAATTAAAATAACTAGTATATCTTAGAAGTCATGTTGACCTCTTTTGTTCCTAATGCCAGATTTGAATTGACGCAACTTTGACACCATTGTGTAAACTCCATCAATAAACATTTATCTTAATTTCCAACAGTCAATACTCATCCACGTGTAGCCTCTGTTGTCGACTCCGCCCGTGGCGTCAGTTCCTCCATTTTTAGTAAGGCCCTTTCTCCTTGGCTCTCCATTGACTCTCTTTCTCTCCTCACGTTCCAGTCTCCGTGAAGGGGTGAAGGGAGGGTTCAGGTCCGTCCTCTGGAAGAAGAAGGCAGTGTAACGTAGGGTTTTCACCAACAACGAATTCAGCAGGAGAAGTTCCGCCCCGATTAGTTTTCAATGAGGGCACGCAGAGAAATGTATGGGGGATTGTGGGAAGATGAGTGGCAAGAACCCTGCTAGCGGAGCAGTAGAAAAAGTTGAGCTCTGCTCTATTGTATGCAAATTTCAAGCGAAGCGAAGTGTTGGAGCGAAGCGTTGTCAAGAGGAGGCGCCGCCTCTAGTCTATACCCACTGTAATTATCAGAGTCAGATAGATATCACAGTTTCCCTGTATTCATTCCCATTTACTTCTATATCTTCAGCACAATGTTAGCTCATATCCTGCATAATCACACCTTACAGAAGTGACGTTGATCCGTAGATGATAACGTCCAGGGCGAGAGGAAAAGAGTACTTCCCTTTGGTTCATCGTTTGTGTTGGGAGCGACGAGTGTTCAGAGACAGGCGTGGATAAGGGCTCTGTGCGTCCTAGGAATGGGCGGCCACCAGATAGCTGTGCGCCACGGTGCGGGGAGAGTGGTGCGCTCACTGGCTGTGCGCTCCTGTCTTTTAGGGTGTCCCGTTCATTTCCTTCACCTGTGCACAATCAAGAGTCGAAAGAGAGGCACGCAGGAATGTCGCCTCTCGATTTGGGTTAGAGCATATCACTGGCGAACAAGCATAATAGATGGCACTCGTGAGAATTAGGGACATTCGTTATTGGTAGCACTCGTGAATAGGTTGGCACAGCAAACGTATTTAAAACATGTGAACACAGCCAATGTGAGAGGAAAAAAGGAAGCTCTTCGTCACCTGGTGACACCAATACTATCAACACACTGGTTACCACCCACTCTCCGTTACACTAGTCTGTTGCCCAGATCCTGCCAACCTGGCCAGCCAATAGCATGGCACACTCTTGAGGAGTCCCCACTGTGCCACTTTACTTAGCCTGGGAGGCATGTACTTAGCTGGTCCATCGTTTGTCTTATTTACTCATTAATGTTGGTAGTGGGGTAGTGCATGAGAGATTTTAGCTTACCGCTGTTTGTTTTTTTGGCGATATGCCCACTGGTGAGTCAATCATTTCTAATCGGTTGTGTGGTCTGAAATGTGTTTCTGTGTATGGTCTCCTGTTTGTGTGTGTGTTTGTGTTCCTGTGTTTGTGTTTGTACGTGTGTATGTGTGAGTGTGTGTTGGCGAACATGTGTCACAGTGTGTTAGCGTCCAAGGGAGAAAACGTGTTACTTCCGCTTGTCATCCCCCCTCGTCCGCTGTCAGGCGTGAGGAGACAGTGATGCAATGTGTCCCGCTCCCCCTGGACAGCCAGCCACCACTGGAAGTTCTACTACTCACACTAGACTCTACTATTGCTCTTCCTATTGTCCTCCCTTGCTTTTTCACTACTGCCCCCTCTCTCTCTCTCTCCCCTCTCTCTCTCTCCCTCCCCATCTCTCTCTCTCTCTCATCTCCCTGTCTGTCCCGTTGCTCTCTCTTGCCCTCCCTTCTGTCCCACTCACCCCTCCTTCCCTCTCTCCATCCCCCTCTCTGGTCCTGTCCAATGGCCCTTATCTGATGTTTGGCACACACACGCGCCCACAAGTTTTGAATGGCATATAGAGGGAGCCAACTGTCATAATTTATCATAGTTATGGGAATGTCTATGATATAGCCTATTTACTGCTGTCGCTGTAGTATATACAGTATTATACACAGGGTTCCCTCAAACTCATATGAAAGGTAGACTAATAATTGAAATACAGAAAATACATGGAACTATACAAATCACATTCAATTTGCTAATGATGAATAATCTATATCCAACATAATAAATAAGGTATGCAACAATAGTGTATCAGCACATGAAACACATGTAGCACACCTTGCTCCAAATCAAAGGTTACAACACCATGTATCTATAGACCTTCATTGACACCATAGTAGCAACTTCCTCATATCAATCAAGATGTGTGCCTCCAAAAAAAACAGATCCCTGTAATAATATGTGAGCAGCAGGCAGCACCCAGTCAAGATAATCCACTGATATCCAATTCACTCCCATGAATGACAAATAGTCATTTTATTATCTCGCATTTACATTCCAGATGTGCCTTGCTTTATTACACACTTTCTCTTCTTCTCCTGCTATCAAAGTGCTGCATCATTAAGCGGGATAATGTCATTTTTACAAAGCTGACAGACTCTTTGGTTTTTTTACATTTTATTTTATGAGCACTGGGGCTGCTGTTGTGGAATGGTGATGAAACCATATGGAGACTGGGCGGCGTAAATGGCTTCTTAGGAAAGCAGCGAGATGTGAAGGACGGACTGACGGGAAACGGGAGCGCGGTGGGCACACTAATGAGCTACATGCTTCAAACTGAGACACGGGGGAGGGAGGGAACGAAAGAAAGCGAGAGAGAGAGAGAGAGGGAGGGAGGGAAAGGGGTACTGAGAGGAGGACAGAAAAAAAGAGAGCGAGAAAGGGAGAGAGAAAAGAGAGGGGGATGAAGGAAAGAATGAGGAAGAGAGTGAGTGGTGGAGAGAAGGGGTGAGAAAGAGAGGGGGAGAGAAAAAGAGAGAACTGGTATGCAACAATAAAGTTGGTTAGTTGTGTGGGCATGCGATTTCACAACATAAGCATACAACAAAATACCTTTGAGACTTTAAATGCATTATGTTTTGTCTCTCCAACGTCTTGATGCTATCTGTATACAGTGAGGGAAAAAAGTATTTGATCCCCTGCTGATTTTGTACGTTTGCCCACTGACAAAGAAATTATCAGTCTATAATTTTAATGGTAGGTTTATTTGAATAGTGAGAGACAGAATAACAACAAAAAAATCCAGAAAAACGCATGTCAAAAATGTTATAAATTGATTTGCATTTTAATGAGGTAAATAAGTATTTGACCCCCTCTCAATCAGAAAGATTTCTGGCTCCCAGGTGTCTTTTATACAGGTAACGAGCTGAGATTAGGAGCACACTCTTAAAGGGAGTGCTCCTAATCTCAGCTTGTTACCTGTATAAAAGACACCTGTCCACAGAAGCAATCAATCAATCAGATTCCAAACTCTCCACCATGGCCAAGACCAAAGAGCTCTCCAAGGATGTCAGGGACAAGATTGTAGACCTACACAAGGCTGGAATGGGCTACAAGACCATCGCCAAGCAGCTTGGTGAGAAGGTGACAACAGTTGGTGTGATTATTTGCAAATGGACGAAACACAAAATAACTGTCAATCTCCCTCGGCCTGGGGCTCCATACAAGATCTCACCTCGTGGAGTTGCAATGATCATGAGAACATTTTACATTTACGTCATTTAGCAGACGCTCTTATCCAGGGTGACTTACAGCTAAATGACGTAAATGTAAAATGTTCTCATGATCATTGCAACTCCACGAGGTGAGATCTTGCATACATGTTTTTTTTTTTTTTTTTTCATACTGGCCCCCCGTGGGAAATGAACCCACATCCCTGCCGGCCAAACCCTCCCCTACCTTGGACGACACTGGACCAATTGTGCGCCGCCCATGGGTCTCCCGGTCGTGGCCGGCTGCGACAGAGCCTGGACTCGAACCAGGATCTCTAGTAGCACAGCTAGCACTGCGATGCAGTGCCTTAGACCACTGCGCCACTCGGGAGTGTAGTTCTGGGTGAGGTATCAGCCCAGAACTACACGGGAGGATCTTGTCAATGATCTCAAGGCAGCTGGGACCATAGTCTCCAAGAAAACAATTGGTAACACACTACGCCGTGAAGGACTGAAATCCTGCAGCGCCCGCAAGGTCCCCCTGCTCAAGAAAGCACATATACAGGCCCGTCTGAAGTTTGCCAATGAACGTCTGAATGATTCAGAGGAGAACTGGGTGAAAGTGTTGTGGTCAGATGAGACCAAAATCGAGCTCTTTGGCATCAACTCAACTCGCCGTGTTTGGAGGAGGAGGAATGCTGCCTATGACCCTAAGAACACCATCCCCACCGTCAAACATGGAGGTGGAAACATTATGATTTGGGGGTGTTTTTCTGCTAAGGGGACAGGACAACTTCACCGCATCAAAGGGACGATGGACGGGGCCATGTACCGTCAAATCTTGGGTGAAAACCTCCTTCCCTCAGCCAGGGCATTGAAAATGGGTCGTGGATGGGTATTCCAGCATGACAATGACCCAAAACACACGGCCAAGGCAACAAAGGAGTGGCTCAAGAAGAAGCACATTAAGGTCCTGGAGTGGCCTAGCCAGTCTCCAGACCTTAATCCCATAGACAATCTGTGGAGGGAGCTGAAGGTTCGAGTTGCCAAACGTCAGCCTCAACCTTAATGACTTTGAGAAGATCTACAAAGAGGAGTGGGACAAAATCCCTCCTGAGATGTGTGCAAACCTGGTGGCCAACTACAAGCAACGTCTGACCTCTGTGATTGCCAACAAGGGTTTTGCCACCAAGTACTAAGTCATGTTTTGCAGAGGGGTCAAATTGAAATGCAAATCAATTTATAACATTTTTGACATGCGTTTTTCTGGATTTTTTTGTTGTTATTCTGTCTCTCACTGTTCAAATAAACCTACCATTAAAATTAGAGTCTGATCATGTCTTTGTCAGTGGGCAAACGTACAAAATCAGCAGGGGATCAAATACTTTTTTCCCTCAGTGTAGTTGGGAATGGGTGGTTAAAAGAGAAGCTATACTATATAGCTATCTCATGCTAAATATAGATGAGTGATGAGTATTCACAGAATCTGTCCGACAGACTAGTGTAACGAAGAGTGGGTGGTAATGGGTGTGTTGATTGGGTTTGCTCTTAGTGGAATAGTGAGTGACCATAAAGTGTGTGTGTGTGTGTGTGTGTGTGTTATCCATCTGTCACCAAATCTTTATCTATAAAAAATTAATTTGATATGTGCAAGACAGGCGGAATCATTTTTTGCTCAATATTACACATTCCATTTAAAGCCATCTCCTCTGAGCTGATGAATGTAGCCATTTACATCTCTCTCTTTCCTCTTTTACTGGAGATAAGAGTTCATTACTAAAAGGCCTCTCTAATTCACTCATTAATGTAGACGTCCTCCGTTTCATGCCAGAGAGCTTGGCTATGTCGCAAATTGCTTGTCCCTGTAATACTTTATTAGGGTCTATAAGTGTTCACTCTCTCTTTTAAACTCCCTTTAGTCTAACTCACTCACTCAATCAATCACATTCTCTGTCTCTCGCTCGCTCGTGCCCATGTACTCACACTCTCACACACACACACACACACACACACACACACACACACACACACACACACACACACACACACACACACACACACACACTGCACGCACACACAGACACATGCACAC